>NW_026892645.1:3790000-3875000 GCF_033815535.1 Pezoporus flaviventris
TAAAGCCTTTCATACACATCTTACCTGGGCACTCACAGGCACCAGCCCCATGTGCTGCCGGCCTGGGAGTTGCCTGGGCTCTATTCACGCAGGTGAGAGCTCAATTGCTGGGTGCAGGGGATGCTCCTCAGGCTCTGCTCCCTCCAAGCAGCTCTTTGCTCCCGCTGCTCATGCTTTGTAGTCTCTGTTTTGGATTCCAAGACCCAAAGCTGTCCTGTAGACAAAGACATAAGCAAGGTTTGGATGGTTTGGATCTGTTCCCACAAGATTTAATCAGCTGAACATGTGCCCATGCAGACAAAGTGAACTGCTGTCCATGAACTGAATCTCAATGACCCTTTCTCTCCTCAAACAAATCTGAGTATCTCTTCATGTTTCACTTGGAACAGCTGTTAATTGCTCTGAATATTGTTGCTCTCGGATTTGGTGCCCCTCTCTCATTTGGTGCGCACCACCTCTGGATTGGTAGGCAGACTTTGAAGCTACTCTCTTTAATTGTAATTCAACTACTTGTGATATTTTGGTACCAATTAATATTGATTTTACAATTGGTTTACAGAGATGTTGTTTTATTACTAATATATTTAATGTGCAAATCAATAAGAACACTTGTTTGGCTCTCTCCCTAGAAGGTAATAAAATCAAATATCTCAAGAGTAAAATGCTATCTGATCCATAAATGGCAGCAGCAGATGCTTAATGTAATAGTTAAAGACTATGCAGCATTCTTGGCACCTTCCATGCGTTTTCCACATACACTGTACTAAAGTGACACTCAATAACTTGCTAGTTACAAAAAGTTTGGTAAATTTGTTGGCACCACATCAGCCTAAAGGAAGGCTTCAGTGTCAAGGAATGATTTTATATGGACAAACTAGATATTCCTTACTACTCCTTGTGCGGGGCTCCTTAGGGTTTCCTGAATGGTGGCTCCATAGCAGAAGCCAAACGTTCTTCATGCTTCTCCTGCTTCTTGAATCCCAGGTGATTGTAAACAGCTTTATGGAAGAGGAATGACCTGAAAGGAGGCGAGAGGAATATGGATTTAAAGCTCTGCTGATACTTCTGGGAGTTGTTTACGAGGGAAGATTTAGGTGATTCTCCTGCTTCATCACAGGTTTCCTCTGGTGCTTTTCTTCCCATTACTACTGAGTAGACCTATTGGAAACCAGGGCAAGGTGGAGGCAAGTCTGCTCATCATTCACACCCTCTCCAGGGAACTCACCTGCTCCAGGGCTCACCCATGCTTTGAAATGAGCCTCACTGGTCTGGGCTTCACAGCGCTCTCCATCTCACCTGAACGTGAAGTTGCCAGTGGCACTTTGTGGTAGAGAACAGGTTTTTGTACCAGGCAATTCCCAAACACCGCAGGTAGGGATGCTGAAGGATTAACAGAGATCAAACTGACTTCAGAGAGGCTGGGGAGATGCAGGCCAAAGTGGGGAAAAGAGCAGAGCTTTGTGGGTTCTTCCTCCAGTTCCTGCAGAATCAACAAGGTCTTGGGGTCCTGCAGCTCCTGCGGCACAGGTGGAAGGAGCAGCTCTGTAGACATGGAGCTTGTGACACAAACTAACAGCAGCCTCACAACAGAGAGGGGATTTACCTGTGGCTAGAGATGATGATTTATGGGTGAGCAAATAATGAACTTGGCAAACAGTACATAATAAAGAGAAAAATCTTACACTTTTAATTAGCCAAAAATAAATGGCTGAGCATGGGGCTGAATCCATTGTCTCTACATCTCAAGTTCTTCATCTTTCACTAATTGTGGTCTAATGAGCATATTGCAGAAGTTTTAATTCTCTTTTAAAATTGCTAGAGCATCTGAAAATCTTTTTTCTGAAGGAGAAATGAATCACACTTGCATCATCTCCTCTGGCACTCCTGCTCTTTTTCCAAGATCCCTTCAGAAATGCTTATAGTCACCTTAGCTCTTCAGATTCCTGTTGTGGGAGCTGCGCCACGATGCTGCAGTATTAGTTACCCTCTGAAGTACAGCAAAAATGACTCCATTAACTGCACAAAACCCCTCTTCCTTCAGCAGGCTGCAGGGCTTTGGGGGCAGAAAGGATCCTGTATTTGGTGCAGTCATGCAGTTTCTGATACAATGAACCTGGCTGCAACCCCTTGGTCCTCTTATTGCAGCAGCAATCAGTGAACAATCACTGAGATGACCAGAAACACCTGACCTTTGGTATTCCATTCAGAGAGGGACAAGAGACTTTCCCCAGTGAGATTCAGGGCAAACCCTCAAAAGGAAGGTTCAGACATTTCAAAGTCAAAATGAACACCAAAGTTCTCTGCAAAATGAAATTCTGAACACAGTTCTGAACTCAG
Organism: Pezoporus flaviventris; assembly: GCF_033815535.1. Lineage (NCBI taxonomy): Eukaryota > Metazoa > Chordata > Aves > Psittaciformes > Psittacidae > Pezoporus > Pezoporus flaviventris. The sequence continues at coordinate 3,792,338 of NW_026892645.1, forward strand.
CTGTTTTGATCAATTGTTCTTGGTCTTATTTACCTAATATTTGTATTATTAGGTAAAATAACGCCTACCTGCTCCAAAGGTTGGTGCAGCGAGCAGGAATCCTCCCAGCCCTGAGTTCCAAGCCTGCCTGCTCGCACAAGGGCTCTCCAGGGGCTTGTTGGCCAATGGATAATGGGGTCTGAAGACATAATTCCCTGCAATTGACCCAAGGACGCAGTGTTTCCATGAGTGACCCTGACTACAGGCTCTTGCTCTCTGCTGAAGTGCCCTCCAGAGAGGCTCAGAGAGCTTTTCATCTGGGGGCTGCTCGAGCTGCTGAGTGCTGGGGTGGGATGGGTGCCCACTGCATCCTTGTGGGACCCCACATGGACAAACCCCCAGAGCAATGGTAGCTCTCTGAGTGTCACAGCCCCTTGTGTAGATGCCACACCAGCGGCTCCTGCCCAAGGCTGCATAGGAGCTCTGGCTGCATCCCCAGATTTCATCACTGTGGCAGGCACAGGGGACTCAGCTAAAATCACATTTGCACACTCCTCATTTCGCATACTGGTGCACCCAGCTTGTTTCCTGTTTCAACAACCCCATGGAGAAGAACAATTATCACTGCCCTAAGAGTTATTATTCTTCTTAATAAAAGATGCAAGTTAAGTGAATGGGAAAGTGTCCTGCTGTGTGCTCAGCACTGGCTGTCAGTAGCCCAGTGTTCTTGTTCCCCCTCCGTCATCTCTGGTCCCAGACAGGTGAAATGGGATGACTGCCATTGTGGGGAAGCTGTAAAGTATAAAATGCTTCATTTGCTCATGAAATGGAAATGTGAACAGCCGGAGAGAGGGATCTTGCAGCCTGTGCTGCCTCATAACCAGCCAGGGAGGCTTTGAGGTGCTCCTGCCATGGGGAAGTTCCATAGGATCCCTTGAACCTGGTGTGAGAGGTGAGGTGGTGTGGATTCAGACTCCTAGGAGCCACTGGAAACACGTGGGTTGCGGTGGGAGTTGGTTGCCCAATGCCACAACCAGCACACCGAGCCCCCAACACCCTGTTATGGCCGGCCACTGGCTCAATGCAGAATGCCACTGCACTGTGCTGGGAGGGCGCATGCTTTCCGGGGTGGCAAACCCACATTCCTGTCTGGAATATGCAACATGGAGACAATAGAGCAAAGTGTAACCACTGTTTACAGAAAAAATTGTCAAGGATTTATTTATTGGAAGTGACTGAGGAATATGAATTCTACACTCCATTTAAAATGCTTTTTATTTCTCTCAGCCTTGGGGCTCCGAGTACATCTAATTTCACCCATAGCTATAATTCTCCACCAAACAGTTCCTGCTTCTCCTCTGGGCTCCTGAGGAGTCATTTTGGTTTATGTTCTCTCCCGGTGCAGCTTGTGCAGAGGCTGGAGACAGTTACAGGCTAGAGAACTTTCCAAACCCTCCTTCCCCACTGGGTGCATACACACGCATGCAGTGCAGGCGAGCGGCATGCGCTGGAAACAGCTTGACACCTCGCTATATATCTATCTAAAAAAATAAAGCTCTAAATGTCTTTATCATGTAGGGGTTTCTCCCGAGGAGCCATGTATTTCACTTCAGACACTTTGATTGTCCTACCTCGCAGCTAACAAACTATTAGTTTTGTTAGTATATTTATTCCACTAAAATTGGAGCCTGTGATTACAAATCCAATACTGTGATTGAGTCAGGATTTGGAAATAAATCTGTCCGGGGCTCATCTGGCATTTTGGTGCTGGGAGAGCTGGTGTTAGGCGCTGTTGCTCCAGCCCAGCTGCGGGCTGGACCATCCTGGATGTGGGTGCTCCGGGAAGGCTTCTCAGCCACAGGGCACTGCTCTGCATGCGTTATTGATCAAGGGGTATTAGGTACTGGGAATAGAGCGAGCAGGAGATGGCTGCAGAGCCTGGCTTTCCAAACCACACAGGTTTTTAAGCTGTTGCAGTTTGCTCCATATCACACCCTCACCAGGGTCTGTTGCTCTCCAAGGTTTGTGGCATTCAGCCCATGACTTTAGTGATGTGGCAGGGTAAGGGAGTGAGCTGAGTGCCTGAGCAGGGACCAGGATGCTTCCCTTCCACACAGGCAGAGGGACGCTGGGGAAGGATGGGGTAAGCATACAGATCTGTGGCAGAGCAGGACTTTAACACAAATTCCCTGGATTTTTTTAGGAAAAAGCTTGTTATTTCTCGCTGTTTTCTGAAGGGAGGATAGCAGTTCATCCTCTGGGGTGTGATTTCAGCCAGGAGCTCTGCGGACAAGGGCCTCTCTGCAAACAGGCACACAGATTCCTCTGGGGCTCACTCTCAGCCAGGCCCACTGGGAATGGGAGGGATGGGGACAGCCAGGGCGTTCCATGCCTGGGACCAAACCAAGGAGAAGGGGTAGGGAGTGAGCCAGGAGAGGGGTGAGGTGTTGCTCTTGCATTTCTGATGTCCCTCCAGATTATTTCCAGTAAAGCTTCTTTGCTGAGATTTGCTTGCTTTAAAACAAAGCGGTTGTTCAATTTCTGCAGGTAGGAAGCACCAGCACTTTAACTGTTTGGGTATCACTCCTTGCAAGCTCTAAGGAAAGGAGCTAGCAAGACAGAAATCACAGCGCTCTCACAGGTAATGGCAAAGACTCCCTGTGCCACATATCTCATGGTGGCAATGACCTTGCCCCAGGCAGGGCTGCCTGGACACTTCCTGCTGACGTGCAGCATCTTTCCAGGCAGCCCCAGCCCCATTTCCATTGATGTGGAATCCCAGCCCTGTGTCCTCCTTCCACAGGGATGCAAACACATGACCTGGAGGTGAGTTCTGCATCCCGCACCCCGAATCCACCACCTCTGGCTGTGCTGCCTGTGGCTCTGATTCCCTACCAGGAACACATGTGCTACCAGTATGTACATATGAAAAAAGCCTGTCAGGGAAGATTAAAACCCCAGACAGTCTTTATCGTAAGATTGTTTTTTCCATTTATTTATCCTTTTTTTTTTCCCTTTTAGCAAGAGTAGTCAGGTTTTGATATGATTAGAATTGCAAATCTTGCATGTTAAAAGGGAAGCACTGAAGTAAAAGGATGCTGCCTGTGTAATGAGACACATTTTAAATCCAGGCTAGGTAAATTTTGTGTTGAGCATAAAGGGTATGAAATAAACTAGCAGTAAGCTCAGCAAATGCCCCAAGGCGCGTCCCCATTAGTATTCCCATTTGTGAGCTCACTTCATAAGACTAATGGAGTTGCTACCTGGGGACATTAATTGTGCATGACACCATTGCCGAGCCTTTGTGCACTCTTACTAATATCACAGTGCCTCCTTGACAAAACGCCTGCAAAGATTACAAACATACCTAAAATAACTGCCACATTCACACTCATATTTGACAGGGATCTTCAAGTTCAGTTACAATAGAATTACCATCATTTCTTACACCTCTGACTTTTTATTACATTAAACAATGGTTGATATTGCTTCCTTTAACCAGTGTCATATTGTGTAAAATCTATCTATCCCAGGCTTTTCTATTAAGCCTCCCATTTATCAGGGAAATGTATAGCTTCCATACTTGACTCTTACTACAAATATTATATATTATATACTTAAGCAAGCATGCACATGTACACACGCTCCTTCCCTTTGCTTTAAAGGCGCAGCAATATGTCTGAGCTCTTGCAATTAATACCGAGAGGCTCTGCCATTGTGCAAGGTGCTCACAGGTCTCCCAGCATTAATTACAACATGATCTGTGGGGAAAAGTCTTCCTGGGTCTGCGCTCCCTGTTTTGAATCCTAGTGTCCAGGATTAAGATGATGGATGAGAGGATTTGCTGAATTCACAGCAACCAGAGCAATATTGTGTTTCAAACAGCAGATGAATTGAGAGCCTCTGGAGCTCTGAGATGATGGGCTTGGCTTTTCCCAGGCACATGGGTGGCACTGTGGGGTTCCCTGTGTGCATACACTAGGGCTGGTCCTGCTGTGTTCCTTTCAGACACATCACCTACATTAAGTTCTCCTCCCATGGGTGCCAGTGCTCCAGTGGAGCTCCCTCGGCCAGTGTGGAGAGGCATCCGTGGGAGACCAAGGGAGATTTCATCCTCAGAAGTGATAAGCAAGGTACAAAAGTGAATTATCTGAAACCCTTTGGGGATTCAGCGCGCAGGGATTTAGCCCTTAACTACCCCAATTTTATTTTTGTATTAATTATAGAAATAAAGTGTTTGACTTTGTTTTTGGCACTGGCTGCCCCATCCCTGGCAGTGTCCAAGGCCAGGCTGGAAAAGGCTTGGAGCAACCTGCTCTAGTGGAAGGTGTCCCTGCCCACTGGCACTGGATGAGCTTTAAGGTCCCTTCCAACCCAAAGTATTCTATAAGCCTATGATTCTGCTCTTTCCCCTCTGCACTAGAGTCTCCTCTGATCTTTCCTTTCAGAGAAGAGCCATGCTGTAGCTCCAATATGCAGTTTTAGAGGATAATGCTGTGGTGCTTCAGTAGTGGCCTTCCCTATTTCTGCTCCTTGAGACTATGGCAGGACTTACTGTCAGTAATATTAGTCATTAATTATTAATGTACAGCATTGTCTGTCAACAGCTGATCACAAACTTCTTTACAAACATCATATTCTACCAATGACTGCAGCAGGACACAGGGGTGACCACTGGGCAGAGCTGCCTCCTAAGGTATTAGGGAATCTTCCTTCATGGGGCTGATGTCCTGAAACATGGACAAGCAAATGCAGATGTCCAGACATGAGGAGCTACCAGGGCACAGCACTCAGCTGGTCTTTGTATCAGGCATTTCTGAGAAGCCCTGGAGAAATGAGTTTGAGCTGAGAAACACACAGCATACGCATAAGGATGATCCGCCCCTTGGAGCTGGCGCTCTGTGTTTTCCTGCTGTCTCATTGACTTCTTGCCAAAAAAGGTTAAAATGCCAGAGTTTTCTCTGGAATTCTGAAGTTGGGACTTGAAAAATACTTCGAACACTTGGTTTAATAGACCTTCACATCAGCGTATTCCCAGTTCCACATAGCTCCCTAGTGACACGGGACCTTTTGTCAAGCACATATGAAATTAAGTGAAATAAAAATCATATTAAAAATTATTACCATCTAACAGCCATTAGTCTGCACATTGCTGTCACATCTTGATGGATTTCTCACTTAGTTCAATGAATGTTCTAACGACAGTGATAAAATCACTCAGAAAAAATATAATAAACTGTTAACCCTTTCTGCAGCTGCTTGTTTTGCAAAACCCGTGAAGAATTGTTCAGCAATAAGTTGCTCCCTGGGGTGCATGGATAGAGAGGAAAACCTGCCACTGCCTGCCTTGGCTATGCTGCAGGGGGTGGAATTCCCGTCCCTTCTCCCTATCCAGGGCTGGGGAACAACACAATGGCTATGGCAGAGGGACCGGTGCACGCGCGGTGATGGGAGAGCAGTGCTGGCTCACCAGAGCGGATGGGGCTCTACAGCTCTCATGGACTTTGACATCTTTCCCATGGGAGAACATGGCTGAGGCCTCGTGGGGGTTGCTGTGCAGGCTAGTTATTGCTTATTGCAAAACAGAGCTTATTCAGCTCAATGTTTTAGTCAGGGCTACGAGGAAGGTGATGCTTTGCCTGCTTCTCCCTCAAGCCTGACACCCAGACATGAATGCTCCCTGTGTGCTGGCTCCAGAGCCAAGACTTGCAGGCAGTGGCACGGGCAGCATTGCCCAGTTAACTGCCAATGCCCACCAGCACAACAAGCCCAGGCTGCACTGAGGACTCCATCTCCCTTCGGGAGCACTGGATATCCTCCACCAAAATAATTCCATGGACCAGCAGCACATGACAAGGACACGGCACTTCCCATGTCCTCCCTGAGGCTGATTTAGTACAAAGCAGGAGGATCGCAAACCTGTCAGCAGCGTTTGAAGGGCGCTGTGGGTGTGAACTGCTTAGCGAAGCAGGACAGCGGATGCTCTGCTCTAGCAGGAGCATTGAAATCCCACGGGACGGTTTCGGCTTCTGATGTGAAGGGCAAGAACCAAGCACAGCTCCTGCAAGGACACCAGCTCCGATCTCCTGCTGTGGGATTCCGGTGCCATTGTCGCATACAGAGGGGCAGGATAAAGGGATGCTGTTGTCACACATTTTGGGCAGAGGATTCAGGATGGATGCCTCCGAAGAGAAGAAGCAACAATACTGCTGCTCTGTGCTTGTGCCTGGCACAGTGCAGGAAAGAGCACCTTGGATCCTAACAGATCCAAAGGTGATGGACACTCAATCCATTGCAATGATGGCTCATTGCAGGGCTTTCCAAGGTGGGGAGATGGTGTCTTTGGATGCTGAACCTTGGAGAAGCAGCTGTGAAAGTATGACATGGCTCCCTGAGAAGGGCATCTGCAGTGGGTTATTAACATAGAGCTGCTTAACAGGCAATCAGCATGGCCTTGTTAATAAAATACATCCATTTGAATCACATGAATTATGCTGTGTGCTGCTGGAGTTCTCCGGCTAATAGCAGCCTTGGCAGGCTGGCATCACGAGGTTTGTTATGTCCTGTAAACTTAATACATGCTTACTTCTACAGAAAATAGCTGGTAAGAAAGTAAATGACAGACTGCAGGAGCAGACGTTGCAATATAATAAACTCAGTTGGCACGTTTCCTGCCTTGTATTTAGCCTACCATGTTCCATGGAAGCCTGGCTGTGGGCCAGCATGTGCAAGCATTAGTGCACGTGGACGTGCCCAACACTTGCACGAGCAGCAGTGAGACCCTCAGGCTGTTTGCAGGTGGCACTGGCTGCTGTCATGATGGTTCCTCTTTGCAGAATCCATTCTACATAGGGCAGAGGCCAGGGACTCACCCCCGGTATTAAACCTTCATGCTCTGAGCAGCTTTGAAACCAGGCAGACGGAGGGTTCCTAGCACTGAGCACCCAGCGAATGCTGTAGGGGACATTTCTGGTTGTGGGGAGCCAGGAGGGAAGAGAACATGGTTTTGTGAGTGTTGTCACTCAGCAAATTGTTCTGTGAGACACCTGATTGCGGTGTCAGATTGATGCTCTCGGGGAGATCAATGGATTTGCTGGGCTTTCTGATGACACACAGCTTGCCTCCCTCTCAGCACCAGTGACAGCCACTGCGTCACCGCTCTGCTCCCATTGATGGGACTTGGATGGTGCTGCATCTGTACCTACAGGCACTCGCACCCTCGGGTGCCATGGGACCAGCTCACCCCAGCACCCAGGCACCGATGGGGTGCACTGATAGCAACAATTGGAAGGAAACAGAGACAGAGATAAATGAGTTTCTGGGCAAGCCATGTGAGGAAGAAAGCAAGCACTGGGGCAAGGGAGCAGCCGGGCTGTTAGCTCTGGCTGACACCACGGTGCATGAGTGCACTGCAAGGGGTTGCAAAGTGTGGACCCTTCCTGGAACTGTCAGGAGAGAAAACACATTGGATGTTGGAGAAGAGGGATGGCGATTGCCCTGTGGTACCTCAGGGGACATGGGTGAGGCCTCACAGGCTGGGACCTTGCCAAGACGAGGCTGGCTGTAGAGCTCAGCGTGCCCCATGCAGCCGGATGGATGTGGGTGCAGCTCCCATTACCCAGCAGCCTGTTGCCCTCCCACTGCTGTGGTGTGGGCTCGCATGCCTGCCTGCCTGCCTGCCCGCCCAGGAGCTGGCAGGGGGCTGTGGAGGCCTTGCTGTTGGTACTGGTAACGCAGAGGTTATGTCTGTGCAGCAGCATGGCCATAGAAGAGCCACGGTGCTAGGGAGGAGCTCAGCAATGGAAGAGCCAGATGTTAAATGGGAAATCTGATTGTTCATCCTTTGTTTCCCTCCTTCCATGCCGAGAGTGAATTAAGTCAAAGCCAATTCTGAGGAAAGGCAGATCTCTCCTACCATCCATCACGGACGAGAGCATGGCTGGGCAGATCTACAAGCCTCTGAAGACCTGTGTGGAGATGTTGTCCCAAATCTCATCTCCATGGCTCATGGTGATTGATCTCAGCTATTCAGATCTGTGGAGCTCAATGATTTCTCTCTCCTAACTTCTACCTGGTTCCTGGCTGTATTTTACATAGAAAAGATTCTCGTAGGAAGGTTACGTTTTAAAAATAAACTTAATCAGATGTGAAATAATGGGACTGAATCCATTTGCTGCCTGTAGCTGGAACGTGCATGTCAAAGCTGCCTGTAGTTATCCCATGCTCTGGGGAAGTGTGCTTCATGGGCTTACTTTGCATTTTGGCAGAAACACAAAGGGTGATTCTGGGCACTCAATTTCTGGGAAGGAAGATTGCTGTGTCACCAGGCACTGCAATGAGCAACAGAAATGATGGAGTTGGGGATCACATCCTGGCTTCCCTCCAGATGCTATTCCAGCTGAGCAGCAATAGTAACCCTACCCCTTCTGATGCTGACCTGTGGAGCAAGGACTGTCTGAAGAAGTCCTAGTTGAGCTGCTGGCTGAAAGGCCTCTACTTTGTGCACCTCCACATTTGTAGGACACTATCTAGCTGTCTTCCTGAATTGAGGGCATTCGTTATAATCTTATGCAAACAATTATAGACTTGTATGACTGGAACTGACCTCCAAAGATCACCTAATCCATCTCTGTGGTGAGGCAGGATCACTTATTCCTGGATTATTCCTTGCAGATGTTTCTCTAACCAGTGTAAAACCCTGCAGTGACCATCCACAGCCTGTTATCTGCTACTGAGTATAACTCACCTATGGTTTGGAAGTTGCTGACTTATCCCACCTAGATTTTCCTTCCTCCAAGGTCAGCACAATATTTCTGTCCTTCCCATTATACAAGAAAAAAAGGACAAACTTTCTCTTTTGAACAAAAACTGTGCTTTTTGTCTCAAACTTTTGTGTACTCAGGGGCTTCAATGGACAGAGTTCTTTGCTCTGCACTAAGTAATTCCAGCCCCACCAGCTTTTCATCATGCATTGAGTTTTCAAAACCTTCCAGCTTTGCGTTGCCTCTGGATTCTCTTCCACTTTCTGTTTCCCCTTAAAAGGGAAAGCTGATTCCACCCTCCCCTATAAGGAGTAAAGCTGAATTTTCTCTCAAGATAGAAATGTGGGATACATTCCTCTTACATCCTAGCATGGGATCTGTAGCAGAGCATCACATTCCTGACAGATGCAGTGGTTATTGCAAACCCTGGATCCTCCCCAGCTTCTGCTGACTCAAGCAGCATTCCACATGCTGCATTTGTTCTGATTTTTCCTCTTCCATGTAGAACTACTCTGTGCTTGTCTTTACTGGATTGCACCTAATTGGTTTCAGACTATAGCCAAACACATGCAGATTATTCCAAAGTCTACTGCTTCTGAAATGCTCTCAGACCTCTTCACTCTGTCACTGCAGGTTCTGGTGCAGATGAGAGGCTGTGAAGTGGGAATGCCTGCTCCCAGGGGAGGACCTTAGGGTGACACCAGGGAGATGACAACTATTCCTTAAGCACAGGGCCAGTGGATCAGAGATGCTGCCTGCGGAGTGGCGGCAGTCCGGGATGCAGGAGCAGCAGGGATGCAGCAGATGCAGCGAATGCAGGGATGCAGCATCCCCCACCCCTGGAGAAGTTTCCTGGGTCATACCTGGGGTAAGCCCAGCCAGGGAAAGGTGGAGGGAAGGGGAAGGATAGGCTCCAAGCATACTGCTGGTGTAAATTTAATCAGCCTGTTACTGCTGCCTATAAAGAGGAGTGTAAGTGCAGGTGCACCACTCCAGAGACAACCACAGGGAGTTTTTATCACTGTGAACCAGAGGATATCCTGTTTAGTGCAAGAGGTTTTAGAGGATAGGTTACAGCCAGGTAATGAAAGCCAAAGGATACAGAAACAAAGCAGTTTATGTCCATCCCTCCTGCTAAGTGGATAGCAGGTCTCTTTTTTGGCTTTTAAAGTATGTGTTGGGGAGTGTTACCTGCTACTAAGCGAGAGGGAATAAGACAGGATTGTGAGCCTTGCTCTCAGAGTGGTGTGTGTACAACAGTTTTAAATGGTACATAAATTAGACTCCTGCATCCCAACCAGCTGTTTAACATGCATCAGAGACTATGACTATTTAATGGGCAGAACACAATGAAGGAGGGGTCCTGCCTGCCCTGCGGCTGTGAGCTGGTAAGTGGCCACCAAACTCTCCCACCAACTACCAGCATCTCCATTGCGGGCATCCACATGGCCAGAGATCCAGGGCCTGAGAGCTGTATCCTGCAGTGCTGAGTGTTGCCATTTGCCTTACCCAGTGGGAAACATTCCCAGGGAGACCCATGCCGACAGCCCCAGTGAGCCAGGTTCTGGGCACTGCCAAAGAACCTCATCATCAGCACTGCCCTCTCTGTGTGCACTTGGAACAGAGTGATGCCTCATCACTGCAGGAGGAGGCCCCTGGGAGTCCATGCAGGACCATGACTTCCAGGGTGTCCAGGGGATGGAGGAGGAGGAGGACCTGCATCACACCTGGACCCACCACTGCCACAGCACAGGGATTGATGCTGCAGCAGGACCCCCGCAAAGAGCAGAAACTGGAAACATTAGCTATGCCCAAACTCTGCTAAATGGCCTGGCAAACGGTTCCTTCCCTTCCCCTCCCCTCTTCATCCCTAAACACATCTTATTTGTCAACGGAAAAGTTTCCTGCTAATGAATTTGCCACAAAAAGGAGAAAAACGGACATGGTCTCAATGCGGAGAAAATGGCAAATCTGATCGTGGCAATTAAGCAGGCTCATGAGATGGGAAATTTGCGGGCGTCCCGGAGAGAAGGGGTTAAATTGCCATGGAAACAACCATGCATTATTTACATGGCCTAATGAATAAAACATTTAAGTAGTAGGCTAATAAATTTCAGAACACAAAGCAAAGTAAGCTATGATTTAAATATATGCCTCTGATGAATATAACTTGAGTTATAGAGCTGAAGCAGTGGGAGACCCAGCTCAGTTTTACACCCTCATCTCACTAACATGAAGGTGTATCTTCTTTTTAACAAATGATTTTTCCAACGAGCACACAAACTGGCATGAAATTCTCTCCTGTCAGGCATCCTGAGCCCTTTTCTAATAGCTTTTCTTGTGAATTTCAGTTGAGGTAGGAACGCTTTTGTTTGGGCTTTTCTTTCCCCCTCCTGCACATTATGCCAGATTTCAGAGGAGGATAACATTAGCAATCAATTTGTTAAACTGTTAGCAGAACATATGTCGGAAGGTTTCAAACAGACCCAGACTGAAAGATGTGTTGTTTATTGTGTATTGTATATATGTGTGATCCATATGGCTCCAAGTGCAGGATCTCTTTGTTTTCCACCCGCTGCAGATTTCCTTGTGCATTCTCCATGCAAAGCTGGGGTGGGGGGGGAGTAGGTTGAGATCATGTAACCTGCAGGAGCCTGTCCCGAGGGCACGGGTGCTTGTGGGGGCACAGAGGGTGGCATAGCCTGTTGAGAGCAGGGTTGAGTTTCTGTCTGACCTGGGCTTTGCTGGCTGCTAAATAAACCATTGCTTTGAGAGAGCAGTTTGTGACGTGGGCAAGGGAAGGCAGGTCCCTAGAGGCACATTGGGACTGCCCAAACTTGTATTTGGAGCATTTCTCACACATCTCCCACTGCTTAAATGGCTGTGAGAAGCCAGGCTGGTGTGTGTGACAGGGACTACTGCGTGTGTGAAGGGTATCGATTGCACTGAGTTAGCCCATCCATCCCTGCTGGATTTCCATGCAGACCCCTGATCTGCACAAGCTGAACAGTGACAGCTTTCCAAACTCTGAGCTCTTTCCACTTATGCTTTCTGATGCATTACCAGCACAGCACACTGGCTGGGGAGCACCAGGGAAATGGAGGCTGAAGATGGGCAGGTCTATATCAGCCAAGGGCCCAGATGAATCCCAAGCAAACAAGGGGATTGTTTTAGGGCTCCTCTCACAGCAGAGAGGTGATGGGATGGTCACTGCTGCCCTGGGGTGTGAGCAATGGGGTCTGTGCTCCCGCTCTTCAGGCAGGTGGGACACTTTCATTACCCCTACCATTTTCTTCCCATGGACAGGTTGAAATTGCTGCTGCAGTTTTGAGAAGGGTGATATCTATCAAATCAGGTAGCAGATTGCTGGCCACAAAGAGAGATGAAGCAACAGCTGGTGCTTCTGAGAGAGATCAGGACAGTGGCATAGCGGCTGCGTGCTGAGCCCACAACCTCAGTTGTCAGCGGCCAACTTGCATACAGGAGCTCAGCAAACCCAAGAGCTCTGGGTGCTCACTTTGCTGGGATCCCACAGACACACCAACCTCTGCTCAGGCATCCAAGCATGGCTGGGGTGCCCCACTGCTCTCCCATCATTATGAGTACTTAATTAACTGCTGCAGCATGGCATTAGACCCTTTGCCTAATCATCCGTACCAGCAAGCTACTATTAACTCATCCATTTGAGCCAGTGCTGGAGACTCCACGGTGCCAGGCTCTCCACAGAGCTCCCAACCACCCTACCCTGATTGACTGCTGCTGTAAGCCAGGTCACCAGTGACCTTCAGCATGGCACGTCTCCCCTTCCTTCTGTCTTTAGCTTTCCTGGGCAATCAGCATCTTTTGCACCTACAATAGCAGAAGCCTTGTCATGGTATGAACTCATTTCTGGACTCAGCAGACAATCAGATTTGCCCTCCACCAGTCAGTTGCTGGTGTTTTTATGCTTGGAAAGATCTCAGCGCCTCACCACAACCAGCCTGGAGAAGTCAGCAAAGTTCAGAGGACAGAAGGCCCCTGGACAAACGCAGTACGAAAAGTTTCTTGGGCTCAACCCAAAAGTTTGCTTTGATACCGCTTGAGTTCTCTTTGCTCAAAAAGAATAATTTAAGCTTGACCGATGAAATATTTATTGAAATTAAATGTTGAATTATGAACTTCTTTGCAAAAAAATGCCATTTTTAATCCTAAAAAGGGAAGCCTGAAGGGAAAAGTCGTAAACCAAATGATTTGTTCACAAAGCAAATAAACTCCAGAGATGAGGTGTCTTTGTCAGGTCAATATGTGGCCAAAAGCAAGTTCACTTTTAATGACTAGCCAGCTAGTTAATAAAAGATAGGTTATCCTTTGCCTTGATCAGCAGGACAATGACATTTTTAGTTCAGAGGGAATTATTTTGTGGAGAAATCCTGGAGTTAAAAAAGCCAGTGAAGGATCACATTGCCTACTTGTAGACAGGAGATGTGGTGGGGGAAGGAACCAGATGAATCGTGTTGTCTAAATAATTTGTTATGAATTATCCAGTCAACTGTAATGAAAACATATGGACAAAAGTCTCAAGAAACTCCTCCACTGTTTTAAAATATGAGTGATGTTGCTATTGATTGGGTGTATTTTACACAGCTCGGCTAAATGGTGCTTCGGTGGCAGGAAAGGGCACTTGAAAGAACTGGGGATGCACAAATTTCAGTGTGTGTTTTTTACATACCAGAAACAGTTTTGATTGAGCTTATGTTTGTGAGAACGCAAAGTTATTGACTTATTGCTTTTAAGTGAAATACTTGTTCTGAAGGTGGTTGAGAATGTAAAGAATTATTCTTAAAACATGATTTTTAGTTCTATTATGCCTGTACTTAAATGCCACTATGCAGTGTTCCTGCAAAGATTTAATTTGTTGTTCAAATACTCTTTTTCTTTGTTTTAGTTTTGAAACCCTGAAGGAAAGTCATTGAAAATGAGTTCACTAAGACTGAAAACAAATGTATTTACATTGAAATTACGGATCTTGATGTTAATGCTTCTCTACTACCATAAAAAAAAACAGATTTATATTTTATATGCTTATAATAATAATGGGAAAGCTATACTCTGAAAGAAAAATGGAAGAGTTTCAGCACTGAAGGTTCCTTCCAACCAAACTATTCTACGATTCCAGCAAAACCAAAGAGGCATTTTCATTGTACAGGAGGTTTAAAATGTTTTGCTTTGTTCTGATTTTGAGAATAAAAATGGGAACCATCCGAATTTCCTCCAGCAATGGAGGAATCTGAGTCCTGATGACGGGCAGCATCCTTTTGGTGGCTTTGCCCTGAGGTGTCAGGGATGGGGTAGGACCACAGCACTGAGCATCCTCCTCCTCTGACTCCATCCTGTGCTGGGATGGTCCTTCCTTGTGCCAAGCTGCGTTGTGCAGCCCATCATGGAGGAGTGGAGACAGGAGCACTTCCACAACCCCACTCCCTTTCTCTCTTCCCATTAATACCACCACAAATTAAATGACAGCAATGCAAATGCGGAGCGCGGCGTGGGGAATGCTGCTGACTGCATAATGGCCGTCATCGCTGCCTGCATCCTGTCACTCTCATCCAGGTAATTAATTGCCCTGTAAAGTGCTTTGAGATACACTGTATGAAAAATGCTACATGAAAAAGACTGATACAATAGAGCTGTTGATATTTAAGGTGGCAAAAAGCAAGATAGGAAGACTGTCGGCAAATACATTTTTAGTCGCACTTAAAATTAGAAAAGTCCATCAGTGAAAACTCTGGCAATTTATTACCCTGCTGCATGCTATGTTTAAGGTACATGCCTATACAAGCCAGAATCATAATTTCCATATGAACTAGTTATTTATAACTACTGACAGGAGGAATTATGTGAAATAAACACAATTTATAGTTATTCCAGGAAAAGCCATCAAAATGAAAACTAATGAGGAATCCTTTCAGCTAAAAAGGTGTCAATTTGTTAGAAACCAATGGGCGATGTTAATGCATCTGGCAGAATTATTAATATGTTTTCAAACAATGTAATTGTTTATAAGCAGTCCACCTCGCTGGGCCAGGGACCATGGTGGTGGGGATGCTATGGAAAACACCAAGGGCTTGACTTATCCAAGAGACTTTCTGCTTTGAATTGGTGACTCTTGTTTTTTACAGCAAACACTAAAAGTAATCCCAAAGCCACGATGGGTGTGATGGGGTGCTGTACAGAGTAGGGTCTGGAGGTTCAGGAAACACCACAGTGGTGTGAGGATGTTACCTGTGTTGTTGCGCTGGTGAGCCAGATCACCAACCACAGCCACTGGTTTGCATGCGAACAGACAGAATTGTCCTCTTGTAAATTCCTTTTTTTATTTACATATGTTTTCTTTTCTGCAGGAATTATGACAGAATAATTTCCATTGTAGACCATGAAAGTCAACACTGGGACCAGTCCTGGCTTAGGATAGACTGGATGACACATGCTGCAAGGGTGGTGTAAGCAGAACAGAGCAGCAGCAAGGCATCAAGTGGGACAGCACCTGCAAGCAGGGAGCTTTCAACCCCTCATGACAGCAGGAACTGGGGGAGCTCAGAGTGACTCATTTTCTTTTCTCCTTAACTGTTCACCTGAATGCTTCATTCTTGCAGTGACATACTTCGCATCGCTGCGTAAAACATGCCAGTGAAGGCTTCCCAGGGCTTTTTGTTTGCTGCTTTTGCAGTTCCAGGGCTCTCAGCTGTGTTTCACATTATTGCCACAAAATTGGAGAGAACAAATTCAAAGAGAAATAAGTAAAGGAGAGACTCCACCATCCAGCACCATATTTTTACCTATAACATAGGAGCAGCCAAACTATAGAAAAGCAGAGGTATCTTTGATAAGAAGAAGTTTATCTTTCTCAGCACAAGAGTTCCTGTCTGCTGTTTGGACAGGCAGTGATGGTCTGGTCACAGTCCAGGGCTTCCTCCTCACCTCTTGAAGCCAAAAGTCAGCAGAGCTCCCATGGCCATGGTGCTCCCAGCACAGGCAGCCACCCAGCCCTGCACACACACTCAGCAGGGCAACCAGAGTGGGAATTGGCCAAGCCTCCTTCAGCATGAGGAACCCCAACAGAGCCATATTTTAGCCTTAATTTGGGATCTGTTCTCACATGTTAGGTCTTTGTCACTTGATGCTGCTATTCAAGGTATCCCCTTAGATCGCCACACGAGCAGCTCGCTTGGCTTATCTGATAGAGCTCTCAGTCGGCTCAAATCTTATTTATCAAATAGACAGCATTTTGTTTCGATGGGTGATTTTTCATCTTCCATTAGTAAAGTTGTTTCCAAGGTTCCCCAGGGCTCTATATTGGGCCCGTTGTTATTTTGTGTTTATATGCTGCCACTGGGTTGTATTATTCATCAGCATGGAGTAGCTTTCCATTTCTATGCAGATGATTCTCAAATTTATTTGTCTGCTAAACCTCGTGCTGTCTCAGCTGTCTCTGTGCTATCAGCCCGTCTCGCTGACATCACAAGATAGATGTGGCAAAACTTTTTTTGCCGTTATATTCAGACAGAAGAGGTGAGGCCTGCCTCGACGCCAGCATTTTATTTCCTGGGATGACACTTGCAATGCGATCACTACCAGGATTTCATTGTCGGGTCCCCACTCGTGCACTCCTGCTTTACCTTGCTGCTCCCTGCTTGATTTGTTACTGTGCACCGCGTGCGACACTTGCTTCTGTCTGCAGCGTGATTTGTGGCTGCCATCGGCGTTGCTGCTCTGATGCATATTAAGGCAGAGGGGTTGGGGAGCAACCTCCCCACCTCACATATGCTGCCAGCCCCAAGCCTGCAAAGGTCTTTATTTGTTCACGAGAAGGGATCTGTCCATCTTGCACATCTGCAAGGCTGCCATGAGCATCAATATCAGTGAAGTGGTTTAGAAATGTTTTTGAGTTTTTAAATGTTCCCCATCTAGTAGCATTTAAAACACATATCTGAAGGTACAAGTCCCAGGTAGTACTGTGCACATTCTTCTTAGAGATATACAGCTTGGAGTGTTTCTCCGGTAAGAGGTGATGGTGTGGTCCTGAACTACCAGTGAGGAGCAGTGCTGGATCCCTCGGCATGGTCCATGGCATCTGCCTACCCTACCCTTCATCTCCTCTTGAAGGGCTGGGGACAGTGGGGAAGCGCATGTCCTGCTGGCCACAAACCACATAGCTGTAGCCCTCAGTTATCCCAGGTTTTAGAATCATAGAATAGTTAGGGTTGGAAAGGACCTTAAGTTTTTCATGGTCATGAATGTTTTAGGGTCACCTGTATTAGAGCTGACCTAGGTTAAAATGCACATGTGACAAGTTTCAGAGCAGGCTTCTGATTTCACTGGCTGTTGGTAGGAGAAGGAGCTGCTCAGAGACCCTCACCAGATTCTGGGACTGATCTCAGGGATGCTCACGATGCTCCCCCTTGGCTGGGGCTTCTGGGCTGGAACAGCTTGCATCTACTGTTGTCATACAAGGTATGGACCACATGGAGGATGAGAGGAGCTTGGTGGATGCTCACTATGAATTACAACCCAGCTAATGTCCTCTTTCACTTGTCTGGTCTTGCTCCCTTCCATGCATTGTGCTGGCACCACATGGTGCTTCCCAAGCAACCCTGGCTTTCCTCTGCAGTGTGTTGCCTGCATCTTTAAAAAGTCCTTCAAAACCAGTCAATTTGTTTCTATAAGGATGAGCCAACTAGTTCTCGCAGAGACATCAAATAAATCTACTTCATACATTATTTGTTAACTTCATCAAATAAAGTACAATTTTATGGCTTAAATGTCAATCTCCACAGCTCATTGAGTTCTTTAAAACAGCAGAGAGACTTGCCTGTTTACAGAAGCAAAAATTAGGCAAGCAGCTTTCAGCTAGTTCAGGAAGCCCATTGCTCCTTGTTCTAGGAAGAATCATAAAACATATTCAATGTGGAGAGTGTGCAATTTGACAAAGACAATTTGATTTGTCCATGGCTTTTAAAATATTCATACCACTTTGATGGACTATAGTTTTATAAATATGGATTACCATTAACTGGCACAGGCAGTCGCTGCCTACAGATAGTGTTCTGTGAGGCTTGTTCGGAATGAAGGCCTCCAATAAAAAGAAATCATTATCTCTGCCTAAAAACCCTAATCAGTAACATTTGGTTCATTTGCAGCTCAGAGGTCAGTAATTCACTTTAACTGCTTATGTGTTTGTGTCGTGTGGGAGGAAAAGGAGTTTGTAGTTTTGCTCCTCAGACCTAGAAGCTGCTCCTGCTTCCGGCAGGCATGGGGAAGACCATCGGCAGTGGCTTGAATTCAGTGAAATGCTTGATATTCACCTGGAATGTGCCAAAAACCTCCTCTATGTGGTGCTCTGCGGGGTCTCGCAAGCTGTGGTTAGCAAGGTGAGCGAACCATATGTGCCAGGAGGATCCAGGTCCCTTCCATGGGAAACATGGGCAGCCTGTGACAAGAATGGCAGCGGATGCAGCATCAATGAAGGGACATCCTCTGGCACCCGAGATGGCAGCAGAGCTCCTCCAGCTCCCCGAGTGTCCCAGCAGTGGCAGGAAGCTTCTGGAAGAGGTGTGCTTGCTGCTCAGCATCATGTGTGCTCAGCCAGTCCTAGGTTTATAAGGAACAGGGGCTCTGACAGAAGCATCTGCACTGCGAAGGCACCAAGAACAAGAACTGCTGCATCTGTCAGAAAACTAAACTGTTTCTTTAAAGATAAGAAAAACTAAGATACTGGTAATAAACCAAATAAAACATAAGAGCTGAAATCCAAGGAAAACAACAATAAGATCTGATACTGCTTTCGCTGGCTTCAGATGCTAACTGAAGTCTGAGAGTACGGGTAATAAGCATGTTACACATGACTTCAGGCTTGTTGAAGCAATAAACCAATAACTAGCTTGCTCCTGGAATAAACTACTTTGTATACGGTGCATACACACAGACAAGCACACAGGAGAGCGCTGGTGAGTCTAGCATGCAGGCTGAGAACCTGAATTAGCCAAGTGCCTTGAGTTTCTAACAGTAATTCAACTTGTGAAGCAGCTTCTGTTTCCAGCCCAGAAGTTTATTCAAGTTAAGAAAACACATCCTCAGATTAAAAAAGAGTATTGCACCACTGTCAATTTTCAGACATTGCCATCAGGAAAAAAAAATTACATTTCAGGCTGACGAGCGACTAATCAAGGCAAGTGAAACGGTGCTGCAATAAATTACTCCACAGCGAAATAAACCACACAAACAGACCGATGATAATAAATGTAAATTATTTCTCTGAAGAAATTTTCTTGGTATATGAGTAATACGAACCATCAGGAAGGAGTCTTCCTTAACATTAATTACAGAAAATGACAAGTGAGCTGATGACTGCGAAGGCTCATTATCTGAGAACATATTCACAACTTTGCAATTTGCGCGAGATGTACTCGGGCTAAATTAATCTCCCTTCTTTGCATGAGCCTCTTCTAATTTTCATGTTATTAACAGGTTTGCAGTATCACTCAGTGCTTGTCACTCTAATCAGGTTTCGGCATGTTCGCAAAAGCGAAGTGTCATTTATAAGGATAAGCCCTCATAATGGCGCTCTCTTTCATGTGGAGAATTCTACAAGGTTGCTTTTAATAAGGTCCTTTAATCATCTCCCTTTGCTCAACTTTTGGCCCCTCTGTTTTTTCATGAAGAGTCATTAAAAGACTTTGAAGTTCATCAAGGATGAAAAATTCATGACATTGTTGCAGGGAAAAGGCCAAAGGATGGAGGGATGCGACTGGGCACAGCAGCGGGACAGGAGATGGCCTTTCCATAGGCTGTGGGACATCCTAAGGCTGAGCCCATGATCAGATGCTCTCCCACATCCAGCTCTCACAGGTGCTCCCTGGCTCCTCTTTCAAAACTGCTGAATATTCAGAGCTGGAGGTAGGCAAGGGGTTGCCTCCATCAGCAACAGTCTGCAGGCAGCAAAGGCAGCAGCATCCTCCCTCCACTCTTGGACCGAGTCATGGCATAGGATCATTACCGGCAGTGCCACCATAGGGATAACCCTCACAGGGGGATCGGTGCATCCCGGCATCCCCCCTGGGCTGACTCAGCCCTCAGCATCAGCCCAGCACCGACACCCTGGGGATGAACCAGTGGAGGGAAGATGCTGGCAGAAGGGATGGTTTGGAGGAAATCAATACCCCTGCGAGCAGGAGCAGCGGCAGCGGCAGCAAGGCACGTGGCGCTTTAGAGGGGAGCGTTAATCAAAGGCGACGTTCCTCTAGGTCTGCGGTATGGCTGGGCTGTTTGAGGTTAACCTTATTCTTCTTCTGTGATTTGATAACACTGGACTGGTGTTTATGCTGAAGCTTTTGAACACAATGGAAGGAGGGGGAGAACTTTATTAAATTTTTGAAATTCATTTAAGCGGGGCTAGCGTAATGAATTGCCAGATCTTGTGTGCACATTGTCCCCGGAAGCAACAATAATTTAGGTGGACATAAACCAATATGTAGATTAAAAATGTTTAAGCCAAGTGTCGTAAAATATATAAAAACATAAGGCAGAATTAACATATCAAAGTTTAGCATTATAAGTAATGACGGGTCAGATATAAGGTTATGTCTGCAAAATTGCATTTCAATATAATAAATCCATTCAAACTCTGTCCAGAGACACAAATTGAATCTATAGACGAAGCAACTGCAATCCATTGAATGTTATGAAGTATTCAAGTGAAAACAATGCATTTAGAAAAGGAAATTGAGTATATTTTAAATATACAGGTGCTTGGAACTTCCATATAGCATTATGTTCATACAGATTTGTATACACTGCATACACAGCCTACTTTTGACAAAGTCCTCAAAATGATGAATTTCTGATGGAAGACTTGATATTGCAGCAGATCTGTTATGCACCGCTTATCCTGTAACACAAACCATTAATAATAATCACACTCCCCACTGTACCGAGCTCTCTCGTTAGGGTTTCAAAGCTTTTGCAACTCCACACACCCCAGAAGGATGCTGCTGCAGGCAAGGACCATGAGGGCCAGCCCAGCCCTGGGGACACACACTGTCACCATCCCCATACAGGTCCGTGGCTCTGTGTGCGCTCTCAGCCCTGCACTCCAGCATCATTTTATGATTCTGTGATCTCCTTTCTCTACCTGCATCTCAGCTCTCTGGAGTAGCTTTTTCCTCCCTTGCTTTCCTGCAGCCAAACTTTCCCAAATGCCAGACACTTTGTGCCTCCATCCTCCATCCCAGAGGGAGCACACTAACAAGCACAGCCAGAACACTATAAGCCACAATGTCTTATAGATATTTGATAGAAGTACAGCCCTTCTCGAGCTGCATTAACACGCTACTGAGGGTTATTAGTGCTAATAACACCCTGTAAGAAGTGAGCACAGGCACTAGAACACAGACATTCCTGCCCCATCTCGTTCTGTGTCTGAGGGCAGGGGGAGGCTGCCCATGCCCCCCCCCCAACAGTCCTGCCCAAATACCCACCCCGTGGACTGGGGTGTACATGGGTGGGGAGCATGGCAAGGGGAGGCAGAGGTGCTGCCATGACATCTCAGAGCATCCCTAGCCACAGCAAAGAGATAGAGAAGGCTCTTCCCTGCTCCCTGTGGGCTTGCCAGGATGCTCCCATAGCCAAGATCTCTGGCTTTATGACCAGTGAAGGCTGATCATGTTCAGAGGTGGCAAAGCAGACAGGGGAAAGGATGTAAGGAGTCCTCTCCATGGCTCTGGCAAGGCAAGGACCAGAGGAGCAGCAACTGGTGATTCCTGGGCACAGGATAACTCTGGCAGCAAGGCCTCGAGAGCGGAGATTAAAAGGTGCTTTTGGGAGCTCACGTGATGGGGAACGCAGACTTTAATAGACATGTTCATCTTTCAGCAGTGTGTTTTGCATGTAATAATGTCAGCACACTTCTCATTCTGGCAGAAATTCCACAGATAATTGGAAAGAAGTAAAAATGAAAACATTAGAATTTGCCATGTCATATGTTAACTTTTTATTATTGTATGATGCCAATGGTCCACTGACAGATGCTGTGTTATTAACATTTGATTAAAAATCACTTCAGGTCTAAAGCAGCCTGTTCAGAAGAGAACATCTTGACAAGCCTGGTGGTTTGTGATTGACAATTAATAACATTCTGTGTGTCACAACATAGATAGTGTGACTTATTGGTGCTGGTGTAATGCAACACTTTTCATCTGAGCCCTTCAAACTGGTACATAGAAATAGGAGAGAAAGAGCCTAATTCAGCTGCCTTTGATTATAAACATAACAGAGCTAGTGTGGATCTCCATCCTTTGCCCAGAGCGGACTGATAGTGCTCAGCAGGACAGATTCATCCCTCATCCCACTGTCCTCTACAATGGAAAGGACTTTGCCATCATGTTACACCACCAAACTTCTGTGCAAAACCTCAGCATCAAACTACACAGCCACAGCAGTTACTTACAGCAGACAACTACAAAACTGGATATTTAACAAAGAATAGAAGGAAAGTTGTGACATTTTCTTTGCTATTAAACCAATTTGTACCTGGGAAAGATGATAGGGCAGTCCTCTGAGGTTTGGCTGGGGACTCTACTGCATGCTACAAGAAATGAGATCCAGTGTCTGCACATTAGTAGTGAAATTCATTAAAAAGATGTACATTTTCTTCTTTGGCTGAGGTCTGGAATGTTCCATTTTAACTGCCATTGCTCCAGCAAAGGGGAGAATCTGACAAGCTTTGATTGGGCTCTATTTTGAGATAGAGGCTTTTGCAGCCCTGACCACGTTTATATCCACAGACATTACTGTGGATTCAAGTGCTGCACCACAGTGAGCAGAAACCCAGGCAACTCCAGTGAGGAGCAACCTAAACCTCTGCAAATCCCACAAACCCGGTCCAAACAGGCCCTTGCTCTCTCGCTACTTATTGAAAACCCCTTACCCAATGCTACAGGGCAATGCAGTCTCTGCTCAGCAGCAGCCACAGCAACTTCTGCTGATGGAGCAGCACCAGTGCTGCTCAAAGGTCCCTTCACACAGAGTTGGACATAAAACAGTTTTCATGGATGGGCTACTCAAGAGACTTAGGGTTTTGCTCCCATAGGAGCAGCTGAGATGTAGCAGGGACCATGCCCCTCTGTGGCTGTGCATCACTGTCCTGCAGCAGCCTGTGCCTCCACTGCAGCTTTGGCCTCCATTCTGCCAACCCTCCCACCATGGGCACTGCTCTTGGCTTCTACAAACAACCAAGACCCCACCATCACCAAGGTACCATTCAAGCAAGGCTTGCTGTGCCATACAGAGCACGGTTGCAGCTACATACTGAAGCAATGCAAACACTTCCCCAGCCCTAATGCAGTAAGCAGGGGAAATAATTACAGATTTCCAAGGTTCAACAGGGAATACTTCTGAGAAATGCGTCCTCCACTGGGAGTTTCATAACCATTTAATCTAATTTTTCTTGATGTTTTGATCTTCCTTTTAAACAAGGCATTTGTCATTAGCTTTCAAGGAGACAAGTTGCTAATACATTACACTCTTAAAAGGCCCACAGTTAGTGTCAATGTCTTCTGATGGCTGTTCACTAACAGTACATGAAAGAATTGCCAGTGTCAGTTCCCCTCCACTTGGCTGCAACAGCAACAGCAGCACAGTCCCCTCCCAGCAGCACAGCCTGGTCCAGGGGGCACAAGGTCCAACTTCTGCCTTATCCCTTCCACCCTTCCTATCGAGAGCACTTTTCATGGTGCTTTTACCACCTACGTTGTGCTGAGATGGTTCTGGGTGCTCCTGACTATTTCTAAGTGGACATAAAGCCGAGGTTTATTAGGAAAAGGAAGCATAAGAATAAATCCTCTCGCAAAGAATTCCCGTTCTCCCACCCAGCTCCAAAGGGTGAATTTCACCCCTAAGGAGGATGAGTGCCTCTGGCTCCATCTCAGCTAAAGTCAGCTCTGTCAGCCTGGGCAGAGGCAGGGGAGGATGCACCTCAAATCTCTGCTTCCTCTGCTCTTTAAGGAGTGTGAACAAAGCACATGGAGCAAATATTTTTCTTACTTCTTGGATGACATAACTTCCATATGAAATAATAATGAACCAATAAATTACAAGGAGCTAAACAACCAGAAGAATATGTACATGGAGTTTGGACTATTTATAAATGAATAAATCATTCATGATTTATAAACTTCATGTAGCTAAATGCATCATTTACTAAACTCCAATGCATTTCACAACATACCCACCTCTAACTAGCTGGTTTTTAGAGCAGGCACGCATCTTCATGGAAAGATCAGTTGATCCGTGTATTACAGAGATTGGCAAGACTCAGTCACTGCAGCATCAACAACAGAAGCAGCACATCTATGGCAATTTTCAGTATTAGCATCTTTGTAAAACCCCATGGGGCAGCAGCCCCTGATTTTCCAGGCAGTTCCTGAGAGGGGACTGGACCTGAAGGAGCTGGCACCCCTGCACTCAACAGGAGCAACCCAGGCTCCGGGCAGGGCAGAGCCACCCTCAGCCCATCAGCAAAGACCAGCAAGAGGTGTCAAGTCCAGGGACAGATGATTCTTACAGAAGTGGTTGAGTTTAAAAGTCTGAATTAAGGCTTCCCTGCTGAAGACCATGAGCTGTGCTGCCTCTGAAGAGGGTATCTGCTGCCTTGCAGCTGCACCCATGGAGGGGCTCACCCTTCATTATGCATGATGCGCAGCCATCTCCTGTGCTCTCCTCTGACACAGTGTCACTTCTCCCTAGCTGCATGTCTGTTTTTAAACGAGATAATGCTGAATAATGCATAGCAGGTACATACTTTTTGACAAAGAGTCATTCCACTAAAGTGTTTTTTAATTGGGAAGCATCACAGATATTTCCAAGTGCCCAGGAGCTGCTGGAATACCTAATGCTGGGGTAGGCAGCAGCAACCCCTGCAACATCAGAAAATCTAGTTTGCCTGTCTTTTAACACACGGCTTTTCTTTCTATACCTTGTGTTGACTTGCCAGCACTAGAAATACAAAAGACTTCCGCTACCATGCTCACAAGCAAGCTTCACACATGGACAGCTAAGGATGGGTTCAGCGCTGCTGCTCAGATACACAATCCAGGAGGAGGATGCAGGTGTTCGGGAGGCAAAGACGCAGCTCTGCTGCTATGCAGGGGCCTAGAGCCATTAGACAGCCTTCACTGACCAAAGCCTCCACGCTCTGGGGTCTCACCTCCCAACAGCACAAGTTCTGTCAAGATTCCCACACAGGCTGGCAGGGAATGCTGCACAGGAGGGTTTGCCTCCATCCCGTGGTACCCAGGATGCGACAGCCACAGTGGCGTTAGTCACAGAGGAGCCTCAGCGCCCTGGTGCTTCTGGTTTTAAGCCCTGTACCTGTCATATGGTAATTAATGGGTGTGGGATTTCTTTTGACAGGAATTCAATGGCCTGGAACAGACTTTGTGCCAGTCTTTCATGCCTGAGGCAAAGTGCTTACTAAGTAATTTTATGGATACCAAGCTCAAGCATTTTACTGCTAGCACTTTGTTTGCCTTAGTTTGTAAAAGGCAGGGCCTTACCTCTCCCACAGTGACTAAACTAAACTTCAGCTCCAGAAAACCTGCCTTTCTCCCAAAAATGTTTTTCCCTGTATTAACCCTGGGGAGCAAGCTGGATCTGAGCAGAGGAAATTGCTGCAGGTGCAGGGGGGTGGCAAATCCTCCCCTTAGGCAGGGAAGAGACCCGAGGGCAGAGGTTGCATCACACCTGAGGCTGCTGCTAAGCCTCTTTGCTCCTAAAACATCAGGAAACCACCTGCAGGACCCTCAGGGCAGCAGCTTGTGCATCAGGCAGCTTCCCACATTAGGTTTGCAGACGTTTTCCATGAGCCAGGGCTGGAATCACACCCATTCCCATGCTTCTGCCAGGGTGGGAATTGCATGGAGGCCATCACAACCTGCTGGTAGCAAGCTACCATCCTTCCACCATGGCACGTCCTGCTCACCCCGTGACTGATAGAAATTTAAAGACAAGAGGCACAGACCCAGGGCTGCCACCAGATGCGGCCAAGGTGGCTTCCTGCACATTGAGCCCACTGCAGGGGTGGAGGGGCTGCCAGAGACCTCGGGAACCTCAGAGCATCGAGGAGAGGGCAGGGTGCACTCAGCAGAGAAATATCTAACAGTAAACAGAATATTGTTTTATATGAAACCATTAAAAAGGTCCCCGAGGGCAGCCCTAAGTATATATTATATTTTACTCTGAATCCCTGTTTTGACTTGACTTTATAACAAAACCATGTTTTCTGTATTTAAGCAGATGCAGTAAAGGAAAGGTCGTGACTGGTGCTGACATGGAAATCTCATTTGGCTCATGGGTCCCCTTAGGGTCTTTATGCTGTGTGGTACTTTAAACATATTTCAAAGTACAACACTAAATGTCATTCTTTAATAGACAGAGGCATTCCAAGTGTTTCTCAAATTTCCTTGGAAAGTGCTTTCCTGAAGCCAAGGGCTCAGCGCTGGTCTGGTTCACACCCCGCACAGGGAGGTGGCTCCATTGCAGCACCACTCTGAGAGCACTAAGAGCCACATCTACCACATGTCTTGGAGGTAATTTAGCCTGGCAGCAGCTCCTTGCAATAGCTGGGAAATAGGAGAAATTGCAGGAAAGAGAAAAGAACCCAAATCTCTTTGACACATTTGCCATATTTTGAATTAATTCCCATCTTTCCCATTCCTCATCCAATTCCTCACATTCATTCATCAGCTCTTTGGGGACCTTGAAGAGTTATTTTTACTCTTTGGGGGGTTTGGAAGTGCTTAAGGTCTGACGCAATCTGTACAAGTCACTACTGCCCCATCCCCAATTCTGAAGCCTCTTGAAAGAGCAGTGAGATCATATTGTGCTGCCAGGCTCAAGATGCCATGAGGATGAGGAGCCAGCCAGATGGCCTGGAAATTTACTTGATTTTCAGAGAATCAATTTCATTAATTTCTTCAACAAACAAGGAATTTACTGATGAATCAGAGGGATCGATGCTGGTCAGGAGGACCTGAACTCAGTGAATGACTTCTGCCTTAAGAAGCTAAGGCACTGAAAAAGTTAAATTCATCTTGAGAATTAAATGGGACTTTCTTTGGAAATGGCTATTTTCATTTACAGTTTCTCCTACAAAAGGATGAGACAAAAGCACTCTGTAAATCCTCAGAGACCCAAAGGTTCCTGCTCAGCCGAATACGACATTAATGGGTTGATCCCAAGCCAGAGGTTTGTTTCCCGTATTTGCACAACCAACCCCAGTATTTCCAGTTTTGTCAAGGGAATGGGGAGAAACCCAGTGACTGCAGCTCTGCCACACTGAGAGCCGTCAGCTATAGCACGTTTGCAAACAGCCTGGACAGGATCAACAGGCTCCTCTCTGCAGGGCAAGGATTTACAGTCAGTTTATGCCACGTGTACCGTATGCAAGCTTATTTTTCTCTTAGCTGCTATAAAAATTAAAGATTTAGGTATAACCTACAAAAGGTACAACCAATTTTATGTACTAGCATTTCTCTCCTATGATCAGGGCATAAATCCAGCTTTTTCAGCATGTCTATAAATTACTCTGTACCAACAGGGCAGCTGCAGGTCAACTAAGCAAAGCCACATAAACCTCTTATAACTTCTTGCTGTGGCTATCCTTACCATAAACTTCTCACACACTCTGGGACCACTTTGTTGTCTGTCCTCACAGGCAAACACATCTCTATAGTCATTAGGAAGTTTTCTTACTTCTGATTATTTACCAGTGCTTTTTAGCTAACTGGTGGCAGCCTGCATGGAAATCGGGTCTGCCACAGCCATGTGCTGCTATTTGGGACAAAGGTGACAATGGGTTACTTGGAGCTTTAAAAAGCACTTGTGGAATCCGATCTGTTAATTCTGTTCTCTCAAAACAGAGGCAGCAGTTGCCTGCACACACAGAAGACAGGTTATTGCTGCCGTGATGCCACCAG
The DNA here is from genome assembly GCF_033815535.1 of Pezoporus flaviventris. Classification (NCBI taxonomy): domain Eukaryota; kingdom Metazoa; phylum Chordata; class Aves; order Psittaciformes; family Psittacidae; genus Pezoporus; species Pezoporus flaviventris. Next base: position 3,820,086 of record NW_026892645.1, read on the forward strand.
GATTATCCCATTTTTCCCCACAGAAGCATCTCAAGAAAACTAAAGGAAAGCAGAAAAACTTGGAGAGTAGGGAATATCTCTTCACCCAAAGAGTCATCAAGCACTGGAACAGGCTGCCCAGGGAAGTGTTGGAATCACCATCCCTGGGGGTGTTTAAAAGACAGGTACATGCAGCACTTGGAACATGGGTTAGCAGGGAACTTGGCAGTGCTGAGTTAACGGTTGGACTCTATCTTAAAGAGCCTTCTCCAACCTGAAAGATTTAATGACTGTCCTCACATACCTCATTTCTTGTCATCATTGTGAAAAACTACTTTTGTAGTCTAAATGGAAGCAAATATTTGAAGTCACATGGTGCTTTCTTTGCATTAATTAGCAATTTACTGAATAAATATTGCTGTGTAAACCAACAATCAGTATCTTGTAATTAAAAGCCTGTTCATGTTTATCTGTAATCTTTCCCCGAAGATAAAGCCCTCTGAAAACCAGTTTACAGATGATTCCAAAATGGGAAAATGTCAGTGTAAAGAAACTCATTGAAATAAGTAAAACACTGTCATCAGGTATGCGATGCGCCAGAACAATCCAACTAACCTCATGCTCATCTTTAAGCCTTTGGGATGCAGACTGAGAGGAGCAAGTGTTGGTATTGGGCAGGTTACTGGAGGTACATGCTGCAGATACCTCATACACTGCAGTGACTTTATTGCTCCCAGCCTGCCCAGGAATGGGTCTCCCCAGTGAATGCTCACTCCCTCTTGGGTACACATCCAGCACAATGTTATCACAAGCTCTGTTCATGCAGGTAAATCCCTGAACATTTGCAAATACATCCGTGCCCTACTGAGTATACAAACAGCTGCACTCACAGCTTTCAAAGGGTAAACTTTAGGAGATCCTTCTACATTTCTACAGTGAATTTCCCCCAGTGGAAAAATTCCTGATCTTCATTAATAGTTAAAAAGGAAAGCACTGGGAATTCTCGGAAGAATATGAGACATGAGGACAAATTGGTCTCTGGGGTAGTCATTGAACTCCGCTGAGTTACACCAAAGACATGATTCTGAGGCTTCTTCCGCTGATTAAAAGTGAGGGTAAAGACCAGACTTATGAGCCCGTCCCTGGCATTTTCCTCACCTGGGACTCCCCAAGGGATCTCTTGCTAGCTCACAAGTATTAGGCCAGCATGCCTGCTCTCTCTGCCCAGCAGGGGGGTCAGTCTCTGATCTGCCGTCAAGCCTGGGCCCGTTGTAGGGGTCTTATTTACCTATTGGAGAATAAACGCCAGCCCTTAGCAGGTAAAGGACCTGTGACCATCCTCCTGTCCATCCCCTTAGCCCCAGTTCCCATCTCTGCAAGCTGGGGACAGCCAGAGAAACCCCCACTGAAGTCTGACACTGAAGTGTGTGAATGAAAACTCCAATGTGTTTAAATGTTAGCAGCAAATACTTCCTATCTATTTATAAATCTAATCCTATGTTTTTTTTATATACTTAGACGTGTTACTCTGCTCTTATGCATTTGCATACCTGTGAAAAAGCCCTTGGGGGGGGGGGGGGTTCCTCTGCTTTTCCTCAGGTACAAGTTACCCTTGGCTCACAAATGTCTTTGAGACCTCACTGTATGGGCAACCACCACCAAGGGGGCAAAGGCTCAGAGGGTATTATCGAACCCATAAGGAAAATCAGGGCAGTGCTCTCTCCAGCTCTTAAACACATGAGATTGCTCACTCCAGTTCTTATAAACTGAATGATGTGTCATGAATCTAAAAAGGTGGAGCTAAGATTAAAAATGGTCTGCCTTAGCTTTAAGAAATGTATTCCAAAGGCACAGTATAATGAATGGAGTCATTTGGATCCAGCAGTCACTTTGTTCTTGTTGAAAGGGAAGCATGCTCTAGTGTTTGTGCAATTAGACAAATACCTTTAGGACTGTTCCATGTTATTTCCAAATGTGGAATCTCCATCCCTGCACTCTTAACACACTGCTTCCTCACAGGTTTCCTCCTAGGGTACTCACCTTCTACTAGTTCATGTTTTGCAGAGTCAGGCCATAAACCCCTCATGTTCTATAGAGGTCATACATCAGTGAAAATAAAGATTTGAGTCCAGACCCATTTTCTGTTTGAGCCACAGCCTGTTGCCAAAGCTCACAAAGACTTCAGCCTCCAGATTTCCCATGGTCAAACAAGACGAGGTCTGAGTGGCATTAAATATCACTTCTGCACTGCACACATTTTTTTTCACGTAGAGTGTCAGAAGTGGATAAACCCCCGATGCTCTGGGTACCTAAAGCACAATACAGCTTCTACTGAAGGGACCTTCCGGGACAGGAAGCCAGTGCACTGTTAAAGATTAAAACCCAGCCGTCTGCTTTTATGCTTGAGAGTCCTTCGTGACTCCCCGGTGACATCACATTCATCTCACTGTATTTGAAAAATGCATTTAAATGTCAAAACTAAAGTACCCAAACAACAGCTCCTTAGCACACTAACTGTTAACACATTGCTTAGCCAAACGCCTTCCCCAAGACATATGGGACCGACTCCATCCATAAAATATACCACAAGTAACACACAAAGTCCCAGAGGAAATAAATACTCTCTGCCATACCCCGACCCGGTTTTTCCTCCCAAAACACACCGGAGGACAAGTTTCAGTGCAGGCATGGACATCAATTCCAAATCGCAAATACCTTCCTGCAGCACTGCACCTTCTCACTGCTGAGGAGACGCTCCCAGCCTAAAGCTGCAAGGCTGTAGTTCCCAGTGGGAATGCATTCCCATCATTAAGCCCCATTCTGCAGGAGACCCACAGCTTTTTAGCTCAGATGAAAACAAAGGTTTCTGACAGCTAACCCTTGCAGCTGCCCACCCCAGAAGTGCTCCCAGGCCAACAACAGAGCACTGATGTGTGCCTGCTATCAGGTTCCCTTGGTGGTGCCTTGTTCTTACAGCATCCTTGGGCCAGGACAAAGACCTGAACAACTTGCTCTGCCCCACACCAGCCCTGCTCTCAGCAGAAGATTGGACTAGAGATCTCCCAAAGTCCCTCCTAAACAAAGTCAACCTCTTCTTACCACACAAGTTATTCTGGTGTTATGGAAAGGTTTAAGCCTCACTCAATTTAAGCAGCTTGCTCTCAGCTCAGAGACGAGACCTAAAGACCCTTTCTGAGCTGGTATGGGTGTTGGTAAGCCAGGCACATAAGCCACACCATGTTCCTGAGCAACCCAACACCACAGCATCTGACAGCAACGCAGAGGATGCTGCTCAGCCACCTTCCATCAGCAGCTCAGAATCAGGGCTTGGTGGGTACATCCCTGGTGAGGGCACTGGGTATATAGTTACTGCCAAGGCCCCATGCTGGGTGTGCTGCATCCCAATTGAAACAGAACTGCTCAGATCAATGAGCTCAGTAATTTACTTCAGACCAACCTAATCAGAGCAAGGTAAGAGAGAGGCAACTTTGCAAAATGTAAATGAACTTGAAGCCAGAGATACAAGTAATGGGAATTCAATGGCAGCCTGTAAGAGCAGCAGAACACTTAGCTGCCCTTAATTCCAACTGCTTGGAACAGGGGAAGCCCAGTTTTCCATGGCACCGCTGAGGGAGCCCTGGCTCTTTTTCAGAGAGGAGCAGTTAGGCCTTCATAATGGACTGCAACTTCTTAGAATAATTTAATTTTTTTCCTACTGTTACGATGCCAGAATTTCAATCAGACAAACCCAGATAATGGATTTCTTTCGTTGGGCATGTTACATAAATTGCATATTCAAGTACTATAAAATATTTGTAACAGACAGGTACTTTTCTAAATTGGGTCTGACAGTAAGCAATAGTGACTGGAATATTTATGTGATGGCACCTATGCAGTGAGGCAAAAGGCAGAGTGTGGGACTATGTATGTGCCAGCAGGAATTCCAGGCAGAGATTTCCAGCTTTCTGCCCCCACTGCACTGAGATCCCTGACCAGCTGAGGCTGTGGTCTTCATCATGAGGGAGCTTTACCAAAGCCTATCAAGCCCAGAGAGCTCTACAGCAGACATTTGGACAGATTCTCCCTCCTTTCCTTCTTCCCCTTTGCTAAGTCTTTATCACAGCATAGTTATTTTGAATCATGGAGCTGATTCCACACCTGGAAACAGCATCACTGCTTCTTTGGACCAAGCACAGAGCTGGCCACAGCCATGCTCTGCTCAAGGGCTTTGTTTCTTCCCTTTAAATGCCCTCACAGCAGGGATACTGGAGAATACCCTTTCGCTTCTCTGGGCATCAAGTGTTTGGAGACATATTCACCAAACACCCCAGCTCCACCATGATTTGACTGTATGGTGACAACACTGTTAACCCGACTTGCTTCTCCCACCCATCACCGTCCCAGGCTGTTCCAGCATAATGCAGCCTCCACATAAAGCCCTGTGTTTAACCCCCATGAGATGCTCTGCCCAGTCCTCTGGTCCCTGGGGGCAGGATCTGCCACGGCCAGCACGGCCCCAGCTTGCAGGGCTGGAAGGATGCTCCTTGTCCAGTGCAGTGCCCCCAGCTCCTGCTCCATTGACTGAGACAGAACACTCATTTCAGTAACATTCTCTTGACAATCACAGTTGGCAGGTCCGTACTTTGCTATTTACAATTAAAATATTGTATTGATACAAATAGGCTCTGGCAGCCGCTTCAAGAGGTTTTTAATTGAATGATTATTGTATTAAATAACTGTTTTTAATGGAGCATGAGCTTGCTTAAATAACGACTGTGGAGCTGTTGAGGGTCAGGAGGATTTCATAGGTATTTCTGGCTTTTCACAAGTGAATATTCATGTCTTGCCACAAGAAGGATTTCCTGGCTGATCATTGAGGGTTGCAGGTAGATGCTTCCAGCATCTTGGCTGTGCTGGAGCCAGGACCCCAAACTTGCCACAAGTGGTGGCGCAGGCACCCTGAGGAGCAGCTGAATCACCCAGCCTTAACACACCCTGACCCACAGCCGCTTCTGCCAGGACGTCTCTATCCATCCTGTCATTAAAAACTTCTTTTGTACAGACATCTCCATCTATCTCCTTTCAACAACAGCTCACATCAACTTGTATTACACATGAACAACAGAAGCAAACAGGAAGATGAACCCTCCAGCAGGAGCAGGATTAATCACAGATAATAATTGCCATACCAAGAGATAATGCTTCCAGCAGATCAGCCTTGCCTCCTAGCTCCCAGGCAAAGGGGACCTATGGAAACCAGGGGAAGCAGCAGTTCATCTTAGCATGAACCCCCCACCATTTGTTAAATCAGTGAATCCAGATTACATGATGTATCAGATCAGAAACACAGCACCAAGCCAGCAAATCCTCAGCCTTACACAATGCTGTATCCCTTTAACCTTCTGGTCCCACTCAGATCTGCACCCTCACATCTGCTTGCACTTACCAAGGACTTCTGAGCAAGGGCCCATTTTATTTACTGAGCTCCAAAACCTTACAAACTGCAGCCAAATACCCTTTAGGAGGCAGTAACAGGGCCGGCAGAACACGTCCGACCAGCAGCATGGTATTTCACACCTAATGAGCCACAATTCCCAGCAGGGAGCATCACTGCAGTGCAAGACAGGACCCCCATGCACATGCACCTCTGCACCCATTGGTACCCAGGTGCCATCAGCAGAGCCCCAGGGAAAAGGGATCCTGATGTTTATACTGCAACCCTCATGAAGCATCCCTGCACAGGCACAGGGCCAGCAAGGAAAAAAGCTCCATCACCCCAGGGTTCACTGTAGAAGCAGCCACCACAAGCCTCCTCCTCTGCATGCCAAGGCAGGCTTGCTTAATTACTCTCCCAGCTTATGCAGCCATGTGACAGCTATGTGCTCTATTGGTTTATTGCCTCCATTAAGGCTCCAATAACTTAACAACAGATCAATAAACCATTATCACCCTCCAGCCTTGAAAATCCAGTCACCCCCAAATCCACCCAGCTCTGATGAGTTCACAGTTTCTCATCACTAAAGAGCCAAGGCCATTTGTTAGAAGAGTCTGTGCTGTCAAAACACCCCTTCCTGCAGTGGAGGGTGGAAAAGGGGCTCTCCCCACCGACACCAGCATCCCCCCAAGAGACAAGTCTCCCAAGATGATGGGCCAGGTAAAAGCATTCCCTACACTCAATAGGAACGGGATGACAAAGACATCGCTCCACGAAGCCCTGTGCCCACAAGTTACCCTTTTCCCCACCCCAAAGGCAATGGGGCTCCTCCGCCATTGCCACCTGGCAGGGGTCAGGACCAAATCATCCTCAGCTCTCCCTCAGGAGGCTGACACCCTCCTTTGATTACTATAAAGATCAATATTGCTCCTTTAGCTTTAACACACCTGTACAGCTCCGACTTTGAGAGAATTTACAATCTGAAGTGCTAACAATTTACTTTGCTAAAAAATTAATTCAGCAGTTTTCCATAAATTATCTGCAGCTCAATAATAAAAATACCATTTCTACATTTGGATACTTTCCATTACCGCTCCTGTTCATCTTCAGAGGAAAATAGCTCTTTAGAAACAGTACCATCTAAAAGTACGTGCTGAAAAGCGATATTGAGTTGATACATTAGAAGAGAAAGTTGGGCTCCTTTTGTAAGAATCATACAGTTCATAATAGTCTTGAAGAAAGTTGTCTCTGAATGCAGTAATTTAGCCCTGGAAAAGTGACAAACAAATAATTCCAACTAAACTAGAGATAGAAAAGAAGTGACTTTTAATTATAGAACCTTTTTTTGATGAATTTATTTCTGACAGTTTTATAGGCTGACAAGAGAAAGTATTTTATATGCAAAAAACATTATTCACTCTCAGCTGTTAAAGCATAAAAATTGTCAAATGATTTTAATACAGTTTTAAGTTTAATGTTTATTGTCAGAAAAAAGTCCACAGCAATTACCAAGTCACATGGCCCTTAATTCTTTGTGTTTCTGACAGCAAAACCAGTAAAATATGGGGTTTGCCCAACCCTTTTACTGTACAGATTTATGACTTTTAAAAGACAGCTGTTTTTCTTATTTCACCTATAAGGAACTAAGCTTCCACCATGAGTGAATCACCCCTCTTAACCTGAGCAAGCAATTACATCCAGCTCTGCACCTACCCCTGAGCACAGAGCTGGGACTCTTGCACAATTAAGCACACTTCCCCTCCATAGGCATCCAGATTAGAGCAGTCATTTGTTGAAAGCAACAGCTTCACTTCCTAGCAAGCAGCCGCACTTCACCTAAACCCATGCTCTTCAATAGAAGAAGGCAATTTAATTCACAGCAGTTTCCCTCTGTCCCAAATCCTTTGGAAGTTCAACTATTTTTTCAAGGAAATAGAGGACATGAAAATCTGTAACTTCACCCATTTGCCAGTGGTGAGGTTCCCTCGTATCTGATGGGCTTTGAAAGAAGATCTTACTGCCTCTAGAACTGGGATTCAAATTGGGAGGCAAGGGAACTTGCATACACATACACAGGGTTTTAGAAGCAGCTCCATTTTTAATTCATCCAGAGTGTTATCAGAATCACCAACGTGGCAGATAGTGATCTGATGTGATAGCCAGAGATGCTGGAAAGCAAAGACTTTGCAGCCAAGGTACCACCACTGTGCTCTGCCAGTCCCAGGTGGGTTGCTTTATTTCGCCTATGGGAAAGCTTGTGCACAAAAGGGCATATTATGGCCTGGGAAGGCCATAAAATGGTACATAACTAATGATTTTTAATATCAGAATAATGAAACCAAGCTAAGAAATATTAATCTTTTTAAAAAATGTAAAGAACTAGGGCTCCGTTTCCATGGCAAACCACATCCTGCACATTATCTATCAATTGGGGATTACAGTGGCATGGTAAATAGAAGGGGTAAATACAGGAGAAAGGCACTGCTTTTCTGTCTGCAGAAATAACTGTGCTGACAGTGTAAAAGCATAAAAGTATTCCTTAGAACAGATAGCAAACCTCACCAAAACAGCCAGGTTTCTGTCCACTTACCCCTGTCCCTTGGCTGCCCAAGCACTGCCTCCAGCCCTGAGACCCCAGAAATCCCCCCTGTCAGCCCAAGACCCAGCATCTCTCTGCAGTAGAACTGGTTTATATCAGCAGCATAAGTGTTTGTTCTGCATCCAAATTTTTCATGTCCTTATACCCTCACCAGCCAACCTAAAAGCAAAAACCCCACCAAAAAAACCCTCCAAACTTCCAGGAGTTTGCAAGCCCTGCTATAAATAGAGCCCTAATAGGAGGCTGTAATAGGATACAATTTATTTCCAGATCTGATGGGCTGACCTTCATCATCACTCGAGGCTCTGCTTGTCATGAATTATGGGCAATTCACTCACTAGTGGAAATAAATTGTGTTACCAGTGCTCAGCGTTGTGTCCTCCACACCAGGCACGTAAATGGGCCACAGCTCCTCACCAGTGCTGCTGGGGACCAGTTTCCCACTGCATGGGTGCAAGGTCTCCTTCAGGGAGCCACTCAGCCACACTGCCGTGTCCACGAGTTATTTCTGGAGGTGCTGTGAAAGGATCCCAAGCCATGGCTGATGGGGCTGGTGCCCATCTACCAGCCAAGGACCAGCCTGAGGCACTGCTGCCCTGCAGCATCCCCAGCCACCCTTGCATGCTGTTACTTGCCTCACCCAGATCTGGTATGGATCCACCATTCCAGTTTCAGGGTCAGCTATAGGACGTGATGTGGACAAGGTGGAACAACCTGAGCATTTCTCCTGCTCTTCTTTTCATGTTGATCAAAGGGGCCTAACAGCCACTAGAAGAGTATCAGACACATGAGCACTGCAGCCACTGACTCCTGCCTTGCTCCACCCCATCTCCACACAGGTAATGAGATAGGAATCATGAGAAAAGAGGTCATGGTGTTAATCAAGGGCAGTTAAGAGAAACAAATAAAATCACTTAACACCAAGCAGAGCCATAGAAGTGTTAAAAGCAGAGGCTGGCATGGGAAGCTCTGCTAGAGCTGGGTAGCAGAGCCCTTGTGCCAGTCTGTCCCTCCTAACCACCCCCTTGCACTTCAGCATCTGCTTGTGTTGTCATACCCTGGTTAGTGGGGATAAAGCAGATGCACAGAGCACTTCTGAGAGCCTGTCACACCACCACACACAGGCCCTGCACACCTCCACAACCCCACTGCATCTCCAACAGCTAACACAAGCTTGACACCTTGCACAGGCATTGTGGTGGTGGAGAGCAAGCCTAATGAATGCATTTGGGCTCGCAATTAAGCTTGATTCTACAAGCACTCAGCAGTCAGCCCCTGTGTTTCCAGCAGCTCATTCCACAGTGCTAAATGGCTCTGAACAGTTCTGCTGGAAACAGTGGGAACCAGAGTGGATTTGGGATGTCTGAAGGTCTTTCATAGGCAGTGCTGAGTTGTGACAACACATTGCTCCCCAGGGGTGAGCAGCACAAAGAGCAAAGCAGCCTGAGGTAAAGGTGCTCCAAACAGCACCGCTCCATAGAACCACAGCCAAGGAGCCAGACCAGAGAAATCTCAAGTTTGAGATGCACAAGGACAAGCAGGAGAATAGCATTTAAAAGCTAATACGAGGATTTCTTATTAAATAAACCCTCCTCTTCATTTTGCTCTGTAACAGAACCCCGAACAAAACCAGGCTTGTGCAGAAAACGGTCTGTGCTGCATTAGGATAGGTAAAGCCATCAGAAGCTCCCCCCCACCAGCTCCCACAACTCCACCCCATGGTGAGGAGCTGCCTTCACGCAGCACAGCACACCCAGCCCCTCTGCAGGCTGTCAGGCAGGCTGGGAGTTATTGCCAAGTCCTGTATTTATAATGTGCTTGCCCATGCATATACAATAAAGGATTTCTCAAGCTATGCGGTGATGAGCTCCTGCGTAGCTCAGATTAGAGATGAGCTCGTGGTTAGCATTACACAATGAACACATCAAGCAGGAATTCATTATCCCACAGTCGAAAATGCGTACCTGGAATTCTCTTTGAAAAGGATTGCTAAAAGCCAGCAACTTTCCTCCTCCCCACAAATATTCCCAGCCCTTCTTTCTCCCTGCATGGCCTCACCCCTGCCTGCAGGGGCTCAGATGGTCAGTTTGCACCACAGAAATTCATCACAGGGAACATCCTGTATCGCAATTTATCAACAACTCATCAAGGCCCAGTCCAACAAGTGGCCAAACACACAACAAATTATAATCCACAGCATCCAAGAATAAGCCATCCATTAGCACCAGAACTCCTGTGACCCTGCCCAACACAGCTCAGCCTCTTCCATAGGGACACTGGGGCTGTCCCAGGGCAGGAGGACACAGGGAGAGCCTGCCCACCTCTTGCAAGCTCCTCACATTGAGGACACTTTGGCTTAGGCTTCCCAATACCAATTCATTATTGAGCTGGCAGCTTTGTCATTGGCCACACACAGGTGAGTTCTCACAAGCACCCTCTCCCTCCCCAGCAAACAAGCTTAGCTGCTCCCTAAAATTGAGTCCCTTTTCCAGGTCTGAATAGAAACCATAAGTAACACTTCAGCACTCCCAGCTTAGTCATGAGGAAGCCAAGCAACAGAAGCATTTTCTGCTTCTCCTGATGTAGACACAGAAAACCTCTGCAAGTCAGTGGTTCAAAGCATCATGCCTGGCTCAGGGAAAGCATCAGTGCTTCTCTGCTCCTTGAGTCAAGCCTGCTAGTGCTCAGATGACTGATGTGCTCCAGCTATTAAAGCCTAGGCAGTAAATCAAGAATTAGCCTACACAGAGTCTAAAAGGGAAAGGATTTATTAAAAGCCAGGCAGCAGGAAGAAAACAAGTTTTGCTCTATAGCTTTGTCTGTGCACAGTGCAAGGAGGAGCAAGACTACAGTAGTACAGGAGCTCAGAGAGTGAATAATTCCCATACAAAACCCCGAGTCTTTTCCCTCCTAAACACAGGTGTGTTTGAGCTCTCCTGAAAATTGCTCTGAACACAACTCCTGAAATCCCAACCACATCCACCTTTTATAGGAATACATCCACCTTTTATAGGAATACATCCACCTTTTATAGGAATGTTTTTCAACAACTTCACTCAGATCCACAGAGCAGTCAAAAAATCCAGGTTAGACAAACTTTGATGCTCTACAGGAGATTAATTGAGCTTTTTCCACACAGCACAGAGAACAGAAAGGCAAAAAGACCATCTACAAAGCATCAGATAGACATCACACCCCCCAGAAACAAAACACAAACCCAGGAGACACTGCAGGCTTCCTGCATTACATACCAGTGCAGAGCAGCCTCCAGCACAGTCCCAACTGCACAAAGAAAACATAAGATGCTCTGAGCCCCACATTTATGGGCAGCAGGTTCCCCTCCACCCCTGCAATGGGGCGGGGCCTCTGAGATAAGAGGCCCCAGGACACCCTCACCTGAAGTTAATGATGAGTATATCTCACCTTTGGGTGGGATGCTGGGTGTGGGATTGGAGTTGTTGGGCTCCTTGCTTTGGGTTCCTGCTCAGTGTCTGTAGCACTAGGAAAAGGTAAGTTGGAAATCAGCTTCTTAAATGTTGTCTGTTGTTTTGGGAAGCCCTTTTTCCAGTTATGAAACTTTCTGGATGTGGAGGGACTGCTTTGAACCAGGTATAGGATGCTTTCTGGTGACTGGAGGCTTAAATACTAAGCAATACTTAATCTTGTTTCTGTCTGGTAGTTCTCTAGCATGGGTTTCACCTTACTCTGCTGTGGTGTACCCCGAAAGATTACAAGTCTTCTCTTAGCTATGGCCTTGAGGAGGGTGCAGGTAACCCAACCAGTAGGGATGTCTGGTGTGCTAGACCAAGGGAAGTGTGGGCTGAGCCTGCAGCTCTGCTCTTGTTGATGAGCAGTTGAGCCATGCCCTGGGATGTGGGCAGCCCTGCATGAGGCTTATTCTGGTTTCTTACAAAGGAAAATGAGTCTCTGTCCTCTTGTCCCAGTTGGCTGAAATAGCACTGTCTTGTAGCTCTTCCTCTGCCTCTTGTAGCTCTTCCTCTGCCTGGTTTTGACACGCAGGTAATTGTCTAGGGAAAGAAGGCTATTCCCATGGGAAGACATTGTGGGAGCCCCATTGCTAAGCAAGAGGCTCTGAGAACCCCAGTACCCACCCTGCAGGGACTCCAAGGACCACTGCAGGCAGGTGCTCTTCCCCTTTGTGCAGGATGTGTTCCAGATTTTCCTCAGAACTTTCCTGTGTGACTGATTCCCCCACCCCAAAGAAGCGTGCGCCTCTGGTCCTCCTTGCACAGATCTTTCTTTGTTTGAAGTAATTTAATTTTAAATGGAGTAAAAAGAGCAGCTTATTTTTAATAATAGATAATTACTGCTCAAAGACAAAAATGTGTCACTCTCCTTAATTATTTTTGCAGAAAGCTTCTTCCCCAATATGTGTTTTTCAAACAGTAAGATACTATGAGGGTGTTTTTCCCCTTTTCCTGGCTGCAGATGCATAGTGAATCCTAATTAAAACCTTTAAGTCTTATTCCATTTACAAGGAGGAGTGTATCATTTTTCTTTTAGCTTTCTTTAATACAGGGTCTCAATGCCCATTGCAAAAAAACTCCAATGCATCTTTGAATTTAGCAGCTAATTATATTTCTCCAAGTTATATATTGGGAGTTCTAGATGGGGGAAAGGCAATTACTTCCTTTTTTTTCTCATTTAGCATAACAATCTCTAAAGCTTTATTGGAGCTCTGGTGAGTCATGCTATAGATCAGAGCCCAGGATGGAAAAGAGGAGGAATTTGGGGGGGACAGGCAGGATGCTTACTCAGCTTTTCTGGGCTCCTTCCCTTGTTAGTATGCTGTCCCCACCAGGACACTCTCTAATTGTTTGTTGAATGACCGTGGTGCTTTTTGCCTCAATAACTTTGCTTGGTAGGTCATTCAGCACATTCATTACGGGGCACCTGCTAGCACTGCTGGAGCGAAGGGTCTGTCAGCACTTTACAGGAGTTTATAACTTGGCTGTAAAGGTTTGTGCGGAGCCGAAAATCGTTGCATGATTTCTCGCAGGCAAAAACTGGCTGGTTCAGCCCATTTGTTACCGTGTCGCTTTGCCCAGGTGCTGTCACAGCGCTGCAAGGAGCAAAGCTCCTCTGTGGTGTGGGGAGCAGTGTCCTGGTGTCAGCACCCCGGGCAGTCAGCATGGGGATTGCTCTGTGGTCTGCAAGGAGGAAGACCCCTAGGTTGGCTGCAGCTCTTGGGCTGCTGCTGTGGATGCAGTGGGACCCGGTCCTGATGAGCTGCTGGCCATGCAAATCTTAGCTAGCTAAAGTTATGGACTCCAGCTATATCTTTTAAAGGATCTATCATGCTCGGAGTGTCCTGCCTCTTCCTCTTTCACTGACATGAACTTCAAAATGCTTCCCAAAAAGGGTCTGAAATTTTTGTATCAGCCCAGAAATACGTGTATTCGGCCAAGCTGTGGTACCCCAGGGTCACTGTGTGATAAGGGGTTTTGTAGGTTTTCTCAGTTGTGATAATGTGAATGAAAAAAACCCTCAGAGAATAAGTTCCGTAGCACATGCTGGAACAGGGGCTGAGATTGAAGCCTGCTTTACAGCTCAGCCCCTATTTCTGCCCCAGGATGAGTAGCTAAAGAGCTGGGTACCTTTACGTTAACCTGCACCATGTTTGCTCTCTCTGGCAGCTGATTTATTCCCGCTGCTTCTGTGTGTGTTTTGTGTTTGGGGCTGTCCCAAACCACTGACTGTTCTTCCAGAGTTGCCTGTGACACTGAGTGCAGAGCACTAACACCAGGGAAGAGTTCCAGAAGTGTTCTTTTGGAAACAAAGGGATGGAAAAGGACTCAAATGGAAGGAGCCCAAAATGGGTCCAGGCAGCTCTGCTGGCATCAAGATCTCTTTACAGTTTAGTTTCCTGTAAACTCTCCCCCTCTTGGAAAACTTAAGGAGTGCCTGAGGCTTGAGGGCCAAGATGCCTACTTCTCGCTGGGGGCACAGGGTCCCCAGCTCCCTGGTGCACCCCAGTAGCTGCATGGCTGCTCTGGCTGGACCCATGCTGCCAGGGCTGGGATCTCTCTACCCTTGGCTGCTTTGCTGCTGGGTCGAAAGCACTTCCCAAGCCCCTGTCTCCTGCACACTGCTTTGTGCTTCGCCCAGGCTGCTGCTGTGCAGCGATGGGTAAATGTCACCCCTCTGACGCCCTGTGCTGTGCTGAGCACTTTGCTGTGGTGACCAAACCCTGCTCTAGTAAATGAGACTGGGGCATCCCCTTCCCAGCCCTGTGGCGATGGAGTGAGCTGCTGTGGCCGCTGGGTCAGAGCTGTTGGTGCGGTGCGAGGCCGCAGCGCGGAGATGCTTTGCTGCTGGTGAGAAATTCAATTCTCCACTTGGCTGGTCGGGGTGACTCGGCTTTGCTCTGCCGCCCTGTTCCTTCATTATATTTTTGGCCGATAACTGACTGCAAGCTTGTCTTGTCTGTTTAATACCAGCGCAGCGGCTCCGGGAGAGGCACAGGCTTGTCAGCCGTGCTGAGAGCACACTGTATTACTCTCCCCACTTCATTTACTTTGTGGACAGGAGGGGAAAAGCCTCAAGGCGCTGCTGAGCCTGGCAGCCAGGATGCAGGGTTTCCCCTGCAGGCTGGGCTCAGTGCAGCCCTGCATGGGAGGAGATGGGGATGTGGGAGACCTGTGCAGGGGAGGCCTGAGCATGGGCCAAGCTGAGAACAGTGATTATTAAGATTAATCTTCCCCTTGCGCCTCTTGGAGAGTGCCAAGGAGCTCTCCTTGCAGCCAGGTTTGTGATGGACTTGGCTGTTCTTGCTCTCTGGGCTCCCCGGCACAGCAGCATCTGCAGATGTGGGATGTGGGTGCAGGGGCTGGTTCTCCACCCCATGGTGGGTGTTAGGTCCAGCTCCCAAAGGGGCTGCACAAGGATGCCAGAGTGATCTGTCGTCAGCACCATTGTGTCAGGGGTTGCTCTGAACCCTGAACAGCTGAGCTGGGTGTTTGAACCACTGCAGTTGGGTCCTTGGAGCAAGGTTTAGCCAAACATTGTGAAGTTCCCGTTAATTAAGGAACCAAGGAATTTAAATATGGGTTTTCTCCATCCTGTGATGAATTAACTTCCTTCTTGTTCAGGAGGACAGGCAAGTGCTCCAGATCAATGATCTTACTGATGCCTGGCCTCCCCTCCTTTGGAAGGAGGAAGGAACAAAGTGCATCAGTCCCTTCCCCTGCCGCTGTCTTTGGGGCAGCAGGTGAAGTGCCTGTGGGTAATGACGATGAATGGGATGGTTAATGCAGGAACTTGGACCTAGACCTGGAATTTTAGACCCTGTTCACAGAAAAATCCTGGTCCTGCTGTGTTGTTTGGTGGCACTTAGAGTGCAGCAGAAAGCACTGGGGTGCTCCAGGTGAACCCCCTGATTCAGGCCTGTGTTCAAGGGGTCCAAAGGCTCCTGTTCCATATGTGGCTTGGATCAGAGCTGCTATCAGGAGGATGTGGCTGTGCTGAGGAGTGCCAGTGTCCTGTGATAGCCACCAGCAGAGGTGTGGAGCATCCATGGGTGGGATGCCCCAGAGTAGACACCCCTGGATGGTGGCTTTTGTGTCTCTCGGTGCTGTGTGTGCGGGATTCCCTGGCATAGGAGTGTGATAACCAGGAGAAGCAGGAGACTGTACGGCTGCCTTTGTGTGCTGCTGTTCAGAGCAGCTCTGGCTCCATGGGGATGGCTTGTGTTATTCCTGCTGGCCACGGGAGGGTCTCTAATTGTGTTTTGCACTAGCATGCATCATCAAGAGCGGTATTAGCTAAACTGCACCCAGCAAAGCACCACTTTGGAGCAGTGTGTAATAATGACTGAGTCTGGAAAACACTGATTTAAGCACAAGGGAGCTGGTGTGGCTGTGTGCTGTGTGCCAATGGGCAGGCAGCACTGGGCTGGGGTTGCTCTTCTGCTGGCAGCCCCAAGTGTGGTGAGCCCTGTGTCCTGGTCCTCATCACAATCCGGATCCTCTGGGCACCACAAGCTGTTCATAAATGTGGTTGTGCTTCAACGCAGGGTATTGGGCAAAGCCAGTTCTTGGTTTCCAGCTGGGTGCTCGCTTTTGGGTGTAAAACCTTTCCTAAAGGAGTGGTATCTGCTCTAACCCACCTTAACTCGCACATGTGCCATCACACATTCTCATCTGCAGCCCATTGCTAAGGCGAGACGCTGACAAAATAAGCCCCTTTTTAATTTTTGAGCATCTAAAACTAGATCTACACATTTCTCAGAAATCACTGGCTGCACGTAACATCTGCAGCTCTGCCCGCACAATGCTGGTCCTTATCTGGAGTTTTTGCTTTCTTAAACTCCTTTAAATGTATTTTTATACAGCAGTGTTGACCTTTTCCGCCAGCCCCTGTGGAGCGAGGTTGTATCTTGTGTAAAAGTCATATCAAATGGGCCACAAAAAATCACTCTTGCCTGATTAAAATGAATAGTCTAGACGATGTGTGCATTTTCCTTCTGTGTCATTAGCTTTGTGTGAGAGCTTGCAGCAATCAGGGCTTTTATGGGAGAAATACAGCTACAGGTACTGTGAGCTGCCTTAACGGATACTAATTACAATCCTTGTAAGGATTGATTTGCAAAGAAAATTCCTATTGCCTCAAGGACAAACGTTTGTGCAAATCATATTATTGTGTCTGGAGAAATTGGTAACACTTTATGAAATGGTTCATTTATAAATACTTTACTATTTATTAAATTAAATGGTGGTATAACAACCCTTTTGCTATGTTAAAATACACCAAGTGTTCTGTTTCTGTGCTATAAAGCAGGCTGTTTAGATCTCAGTTGCTGTTACTTGTTAAGACTACTATTGGTGCATTTTGTAACGTGCTTATGAGACACCTGAGGCACCCATGCCATGCTGAAGGATATTGGAGAGGTATCTCGTTTCAGCACCTCCTTTCTTCATCGGGACCTGGAATTCTAGAATAAGATGATTTTGAAGTTGCCTGTTTTCTGAAGCACAGATTTTGGCTCTGGCAAGTAACATAAGCCTTGTCTGTGGCTGTGTTTGGCTGCTTAACTGAAGGCAGTACATGCCCAGGCCCCATAGGGAGTGGGGTTGAATGCTTGGGGACCAGGTTCAGCTGCTTTTGAAATGCACAGAGTGAGAATTCCCCAGCCAGGAGTGTGCATGCTTGTGGGAAGTGTGTTCGGATTTGTCTTGGTGAGCTGCAGCACGGTGATGTGTGTGCTGAAGTGATCCCTGTGGTCCCTTGGCTCATCCAGCACAGCTCAGATAACAAATGGTGGATGCCCAGCCCTCACTGGTGGGACCAGCAGGTCTCTAACCCACATGGCAGGAGCAAGGTGAAGGAAGAGGAGCCTATTTCTGGCTTGGTATTTCCTTCATCCCTGGATTTGACCCTCTCTAGAGAGGAGCTGGGACAGGCCTGCAGTGGGGAAGCATCTTGTATTGTCTGCTAACCATTGGGCTGGTTTGGGCGTTCTTGCTGTGTACAAGCCAAGCATACTCAAAGGTATGGGGATTTTCAGTGTGCTCCTGACTCAGGTCTTCAAGACCTGGTGGGTTAAGAGCTGCTTTCCCATTTTCCTGTGGGAACACTGTTTGTATTCCCATGGTGACTGGCTCTGTATTGACACTCCCTACTGTCCACCTGACCATGCTTCCAACGTGTAAATCACAACCTTCCATTCTCATTGTGGATTCTACCTGGAGAAACTAGAAGAGGAAGAAGCGGCACCTTGTGTACAAGGTGTGTGAGGTGGCTGTGCTAGCCCTGTGATACCCCCTGTTGCCCAGGTGGTCACATCTATCAGTAATCAAATATGTTAGCCCTGCGTATTAATGGTGCTGCGCCAGTGCTCCCAGGCTGACCAGTTCCATTCCTACTTTGAGAAGCTGACCTTGCCTTCTAAAGTTCATGCCTGCTCTGGAAACCAAGTGGACAAGACATCCTCACCGAGCTAGAAATCCCTTTTGAGTGTACCCTCTTTAATTTATGTTCCCTCTCACTTCACTGCCTGCAGCAAAACCCATTAATGGTGCAGTTTGTGACACAACTGAAGGCTTCTCTAATGGGCAGCTCTCCCGCAATCCCACTGTGCTCTGGCTTCAGAGGAATTTGCTTGGCGTTGTGGTGCTCAGCTTCTCCCCCTCCATTTCCCAAGCTCCAGAGACCAATCCTTCCTTCGGCTGGTTTTGCTGCTGCTATGGCAATATTTTCTCCCCCATAGTGGTAATCATGCAATGGTCTCTGAGAACAGCAGGAGAAGCGGTGCCTGTTAGATGCATAAAAGGTAAGATGAACTACATGTCATAAAACTTTTTAAAGTTCCTTTTTTGTGTTTGTGCGGGGGTTATTTTATATGGCTTTTGATATGAAGCTAAAATTGCACATCAAAAAGGATAATGCATCTTTAAGCTGTTACAATGACTTCTAAATTTTTCATTTAATGTCAGTGAGGAAAAAGCCCCCTCAGTTGGCTGAGTTACGTTGGTGAGATGGCTGTTTCATTCCATAAAGTGTCTGCAGTGGATTTGAACAGTAGGAAATCCAAGGGTGATAAATAGCTATTTCTAAGTAAATTTCATGCAATTGCCCTTTGGTTAAAGTCTTTCCTCTCAGCACTTTCCTGTGCACATAGCCCAACTAATAATATTCAGGAGCAAGTGCTTTCCAGTGTGACAACTGATTGCACTTTGAAGCAGTAAATGGCTGATTTCATAATTGGTATAATTTTTCACAAGTACCTGAATGTCATATACAGAAAGAATAAGCAACCTGGACTTAATACGGGAGCTTTTTCAATTCTCCTAAAAATCAATAATGTATTAAACCCCTCTAACTGATTAAAATAATGTGAACCCTGAGTAGGTTTTGTGAGGAAGGCAGGTTTCTTCAAGGGTGGCAGATTTATGGCAAAAGGGTTAATACATGGGGAGAATGGGGATATGTTACAGATGGAGACCGTTTTCCTAATTAAACTTTTATCAAGATTTTCCTGGTCTGAATTGTTTCACTTAGTGCGATGGAAAAGAGCGTTTCCTTCAGTGCTCAGCACGGCACTGGTGTGCGATGCTGAGAGCACTGTCCTGGCAGGAAAGATTTGGATGATAAATACCGCATCCATTGGAAAAAATCCAATGGGTATCCATTGGAAATGCATTTTCCAGTCTAAAACTCACATGCAGGCTCCAGAGGATCCCTCTGCCCTGTGACACAGGGTGGTTCGCCAGTGGGTCTCTCTATGGACCCTTGCTCTATACAAACCAGCCTCAGAAGAAGACTGCTGCAGGATTTATCCCCATGTGTGGGGCTGACATTTGTACAGGGGCCTCTTTGCATGGAAAAGTTCAATTAGTGTCACAGTGACATGGATGTTGTTAACAGGGTTACAAAAAGTCTCTCTGCAGGGGGATGAGCAGAAGGTTACTATTTTCACCTCCAGGTTTTTAAGGTTTCTTGGTTCTTTAAGACTATTGAGGAAAAATGTTTGAAAACCTCTTTACAAAGGTAAAGCAAAGATGCAGTTTGACGGACGTGCAGGTGGGGAGGAAGGTGCAGAGGGAAGGTGAGGGCTGCAGGTGCACAGCACCCAGGTTGGTTTGTTACAGGTACAGCAGCACCCACTGACCATTGCTGGCAGTGGCACGTAGGGTCTGTATTTGAAGGGTCAGAGCAGCACATAAGGGGTGGGAAGATGAATTAAAGAGATCACTTGTATTAAAGCCTGGGCAAGCTGCTAAAGCTGATGGTACTGTGTCAGTCCCCAGTGGCACAGGCATCCTGACAAGGAGGCACTGCATTCCTCTCACTGGGGAGACATGTTCCAGGTTGCCACTGTACTGGGCAGCCAGGTGGGAGTGTGTATCACTGCCAGACCTGACACAGCATCCCTGGCCCTCCCCAGGAAGGGCACTTTCCTTCCCAGGGTGACCACATACAGGTGGATTGAGGAATCTCTTTAAACTTCACTTCTCAAGATCAAGATCAGACATCTTAAGCTCTGTATTACTCACTTTGTCTATTGTTTCAGACTCATTTCCTATTTTCCAGCTGAGGGACTCTGCCAGAAGCACTCTTTGCCAGAGATTAAAACAATTTAGGAAGCAGACATCCAATTCCTTTCTTTGGATAGTAGGAAAATTGGATATTTGTGAGAAGCAAGCAAATTTTATTATCAACAGATAGTTTGCTATTTAACTATCCTTAAGAATTCCTCAATATTTATGGACTTTTACTTGCTGTCCTGAGCCAAAAGGAAAACATGATGCACACTTTACAGAGGTCCTCTGGTTGCTGCTGTGTTCAGTCCTGTGTTTGCTGCCTGGAACCTCTGTGGGACCAAGGGCATCATGGGGAGTGGTATGGAATGGGAATAAAGATGCCAGGAAAGGGATGCAAGAGGAAGAGTCTGAGGTTCTGCCATGCATGGGCACAGTGCTCCACATTATGAGGGACCAGCCCTGGTGAGCTCTGCGTGGATGCTAATGAGGGTAAGTGTTTGTGCTGGGATGCAGCCTCTGTTGGTGCTGATGTGGTACCCTGCCTGCTCAGAGATGGGGATGCTTTGGGTCACATAGTTGCATGTGCTGATGCCATGTTCATTTTGCAGCTAGCATTGCCATTACCAAATACCAAATATTAAAACGTGAGCAGGACTGGGAAGAAAGAGGAGGAAAGAACTCAAATACCACAGGTCAGAGAGTGGCTGTGAAGCTTTTGTAGTAGCTCTGTTCTGTTTAAGTCTGGTTTCATCCCACCAGGAAAACTACTTTGCTTTGAGTCTGCTGGTGGCATTGCACTGCTACACTGCGGTATGTGCTGCGTGTGTGTGCATCCTCCAGTGTTTGCAATGAGGCCAAGGGACATGTGAAATAGCATTTATGTCATTAGCTGTGGCTCTCATTGATTTGTATCAAAATAGCTGTTTTAAATGTAATTACCACTAATTTGTGTGCCATTAGATATGTAAATCCATTGGCTAATGGATGCACGTGGCAGCTTACAGTGCATGGGATGATGAGGGATAAAGGAATTGGAAGCATTTCTCACCTTGCTAAGCAGGTTCCCAGGGAATGGGGTTTGGTACCCGGGTGCTTTTCCTTCATACAGGGTGTAGGCCACACAGGACCTGGAGTTTTCTTCCCAAGCAAAGGTGCACACCTTGCATTTGTGTGCATTAATGATGGTGTGGGAAATTCTGCAGGCCAGGAAGACAAAGGGGGATGGCTTTTAAAATTATACAAGGATCAAAAAAAAATCAGGGAATCATTCATCAGGATTGCTGTAGTTCTTGACCACCTAGTCAATGATTTATTTAATCTTAATATATTCCACAAAGAGTCCCCATATTTCCATAAATATGTCATATCTACCTAATACATAGTAATGAACCTGCTCCAAGGGTAAATAAATAAGATCTAAGCTCAGCAAGCCAATGTTTATCAAAGGCAGATATACAGATATTGAGTCCTTTAAAGTACCATTCTTCACAGCAATCACAGCCAAGTTAGGCAATTTATAACATGTCAAGTCAATTAGAAATCCCAGTGGGCTCAATGTGAGCCCAGGCATGGAGGGGGATGGTTCTGAAGAGGTGGATATGGCCATGTGTGTGCAGGGTATGGGTATGAGCATGCCGGTGCAGCACGGATGTGATGCAGCACCTCAAACCCTGTGGGACAGCACTTCTGCAAACACTGCAGAGCTGTCGGGGGATCTTCTCTGAAATATTGTTCTGTACAGAAACAGTTAGGTTGGAAAAAAGCTTTAAGATTGAGTCCAACCATTAACCCCGTACTGCCAAGTCCACCACTAAACCATGTTCTTAAGTGTCACATCTACACATCTTTTAAATGCCTCCAGGGATGGTGATTCCATCACTCCCCTGGGCATCCTGTTCCAGCGCCTTTCTCAGGAGAAATTATTCCTAATGTCCAATCTAAACCTCCCATGGCACAACATGAGGCCATTTCCTCTTTTGTTATTTGGGAGAAGAGACCAATCCCACCTTCCAGGTAATGTAATGTATGAGAAGGTCTCCCCTAAGAGGAGAGATTGAACACCCCCAGTTCCCTCAGCAGCTCCTCACAGGACTTGTGCTTCAGAGCCTTCACCAGCTTCATTGCCTTTGGGCACATGAAGTTTTGTTTCTATGACTGTTTCCATGTAGGTGTTTCATAGGGGGAACTTTTAGGTTTCATATACAGGAGGATTTGCTAATTTTGTGTTGAGAATTGTTTATTTCGAAAAACTGAAATACTTTCAAACAGGTAATTTTACTTGGACTCAATTTTTCTTACTCCATTATTTCATGGAATTATATGTAACAATTCATAGCATGATGTACTACACTAGTCTAAATGTTTTTATACAAATACATTGAGAATGTGGCTGCAAGGGGAAAGAACTGACTTTTTTTATAGTTTGTGCCTTTTTAATCTTATTTTCTAGAGCAAAGTATTTCCTGTCTGTGTTGTAATTAGTTTGACAAAGTCAATAATAATAGAATATTCTGATTATGTCAATATGACATGTAATATTATGCACTTCTACTACTATTATGCATATTATGACATGACTTGACATGATATGACAGGTCACATTATGCGCTACTACTGATGTCATAAAATAATGGGAAATAATGAAAACAAATTTTGAAATGAAAAATTTTGAAATGAATTAATGACTTTCCCAGAGAGAAATTCCCAAGCAAATCCTCTTCATTTCCATTTTTCAAAGTTTGTTTTGTTTTCACCCGGAAGGCAAATGGCTTCTGAAGAGCTAGTGCTTCCCATGAGGATGGAGCCCTGGGTTTCCATCAGGTTGTGAACACACAGCTCACTCCTCAGCATCCCTTGTGATCTCTGCCTCCGTGAGCCTGGCATGTGGTGGCATGTCTGCTTCTGCACGTGCACTGCGTTTATGTGCGATGCTTTGGGCTCCCATGAGCAGGGGTTGTGTGATGGGTGCTGGCACATCTGTGCTGTGGGATGGCAACCACAGCGGGTCATTCAGAGCAGGAAAATGTCAGTCCTGCTGGCCCCAATGGAGCAGATGTGAAAGATCAAATATTCACCGAGTATCAAAAACACAAGGAAAGAAAATATGGGTTTTGCTTTATAAATTAAAGCATCTGGTCCTTGCAGTCACAGGGGTTGGGGCGTTAAATGAGAAGTGAGTGCATGGTCCCATCTCTGGGGTGCAGTGCTCTCCTATTAGGGGGCATCTGCTTGGTGCTTGTCGGCTCTGCTGCTGCCTGCTCCAGGCATTCATGAAGGGGGTGGGTTACTCCACTTTTCCCCCACATAAAGTATTTTATTCCTTATTTCGGGCTTTGCTGCCTGCTTGTGGCTTTGCTGGCCCACAATAGGCAGCTTTTGTGTTGGATTTGAAAACTTCTCAGAGGAGGATGTAGAAAATGATGGAGAACAGGGATGCACCCTGGCAAAAGAGGTGATGCGGGTGATGAAGGCGCTGGCTGACACAAGACTGGCACGTTTTAGTTGCAAGCTTCTCATGGGAGCTATACAGCCTGCTGAGCCTAATTTATATTCATTTTTACAGGGATACAGTTTGGAAGACATAACAGGCTGCTGGAGATCTGAATGCTTATAAGCCTGACTCTGTCCTGTGCGTGTGCCCAATGTAGCAGCAAAGGTGTGGATTCCCTGGGTGAATCACTGGGGAAACGTGGCACTTGTTGGCAGGTAGGGGTTCCAGTATCCTGGAGACAAGAGCAGGGATCAGACATGGGCACTGGGGACTGTAGGCTGTGCTCACTGCTCTCCCGCCTGTGAACCAGTCAGATAACACAACGGCTGGGATCCAGATTCATTTTTAATGAAATACTTTTTGCAACAATCCTACAGCAGCCCCAAATGGTGGCAGATAAGAGGACTGCCAGGTGGAAGAGCTCCTCCTGCCTCGGCTGCTTCATGAACCCCTCTGTAAGGGGAGCCCCCTAACCATGGCTGTGAGGTGGAATAGCGATAGGGGCAGTGGGGAGGGATGCTGTGGGATGGGGTGAGGGCTGGTGGCGGCTGCAGAGGAGCAGTGTCAGTGCTGGTGAGCAACATAAAGCTGAGGAAGGGAGAGGGTGGGTGCTGTGAGGACCCCACAAAAGCCAGAGGACAGGGCAGCCCCATGCCTCTCACCCTCTGTCTGCTGTGGTCCTGCACCCAGGCTGGCACCCAGGGGTCCGGGTAGAGACTAAGAGGGTACTTTGGACACCCTGCCTTCAAGCAGGGGGCATCTCAACCTGGGTTAGTTTGCCTCCCCCCAGTGCCACGCAGGACCCTATCCTGGTGACCTGGAGGATGCTTGGATCCCAGGAGGGTTGTTCCTCACCTGGCTGCAGTCGTGTTGGATACCTGCAGAGCCTGTCCTCCCCATCCTGGGGGCTCTGCCCTTAGCACATGGGATGGACAATGCTGCTGACAACTCTTCTCAGGCACGAGGGACCCTGGTGATATAGGAAAGGTCATTCAGGGACCCTCAGCAGTGTCATCCTCAAATGGAAATGTCATTTTTTATTATTCAGTACTGATAGAGAGCTCAGAATAAAGGCAGCTGATGGCTGGGAGAGCTTCATTCAGCCTTGGGTGATGCCACCTTTGCTGCCTGTTCCTCCTGCCTCCCTGCCTGCACCATGCCCTGCTCTGGGCATGGAAATGCAGTCTCAGAGTGGAAGTTATCTCACGTTGCAGACTTGTGCTGGAGCGTTGCTTCCATCTCCATGAAAGCAAATGAAAGGGGTGTGATCCAAATTGCATTTCCTCTCGCAGCCTGGAGTATGACGGCACATTAAAGCCGGTAATATTCCGCTGCTGCTCTTTTGCATGATTTTTTAATTAAAAAACTATGGAGTAAACAAACATTCTGCTCTGGAGTAGCCCTGCAGAGACCCATCGGTGAGCACATTTCCATCCCTGCACTTCTTCAACAAAGTTTATATCTTAACCCCACCAAGCAAAACCATCCTCACTTCACCCACCCAAACAGTTAGTATTGGGTAAAAGTTTGAAGTGAAAGGCAGCTGGCAACCTTCTCCAGCCCGTGAAATGATATTAACGTTTTATTATTCTAAGGTGAGCTTTTTGAAAGGGAATTTTAAATGTTACCCTGCTGTTCCCGAGCACAAAAACCTTTAATTTTATGCAAATGAACAGCGAGGAGCTGAGTGCTTAATGTAAACGAACACTTTCTTTGTAGGAGAGGTTGGAAGAGGGAGGAAGGGGGGGGAAAAAAATAATTCCCAGGGATTCTTTAATTGCTGTCTGAAATTATGTAAATCCCAGCGCTAGGCAGAACGCAATTATCCCGTGCCCCTCTCTGCCAGCGCTGCTAATGTCTAACAAAATATCGGTGGGTGACATTTAGTTGAGGTAATGCAAATGAGAATTAATTCTTTTTCCAAGACAAAGGGCAGCTAAAAGATCACCTCGTTCCTACACGGCAAAGGGGGGGCAGAGCCAGAGGGTTCTGCTGCGGCGGTGGCACCCGAAAGTTGGGCTTGTGGCACATAGGGACAGTGGGGCTCAGGCCACAGCTTGAAAGAGCTGCTGTGTCTGTCGAAGGAATTGAACCCTTCCTTTGAGGGGGGGGGGATGTTGTTTGTTTGTTTTCCCTTTTAATTCATGGTCATTCTGACACAGGGGGCATGGTGGGAACTGTGATCGAAACCCCCTAATGGCTCTGCCTGCTGTTGGGTAAAGGCGGCCTGTGATTTATCGCCTACTTGTGCTGATAACTAGCAATAATTCTATTAAATATTCAGAGTGAGGCTTTTGCAACACAATTATCAAAGGGGATTTGTTAGTGCAGAAATGCTTCCCGAGCACAAAAAGGTGCTGCAGGGAAGGGGCTGCTTTGTAAAGGGGTTTCCCTTGCTGCTGCTTCAGCCGAGGTTGGGGTCGCCTCCACATGTGGAAGGTGTGGGGATGGTTCCTATTTTTGTAGCGTAAATCAAAGAAATAATACCAAAATTTTCCTCCTTTTCTCTTTGTTTTCCTTCCCGTTTCTCACTTGTGCCTTTTGCATTTCACAGCTCCCTTTGCTTCCAAGGCCACATCTGAGTCCTTGTGACTCTGCTCACCTTTCAATAGGGAAAAGGAAACACCAGTGGGAGCTGGCACGCGGCAGGGGCAGACCTGTGTGAAGAGTGATGAACTATATGGATGCTCAGAAGGCTCCGGATCAGGGTAAGAAGTGCTCACGGAATTATCCTTTGAAATGTACACTCTCTGCAGGGAGGCCCCGGGGATCATCCTTGCTGTAGGAGATGGGCTGAGCTGCACCATCTGCTTGGGATTTAGGGCAGGCAGAGCTGTGAAAATATGAATTAAAAATACAGAGTAGCAGGAAGTAGCTTCCTCTTGCCCTGTCCCTTTGCAATTACACCAAGTAAAGCTGGATGGCTGGTGCCACCTGCGTGCTGCATTGTTCCCTGTGATGGGGTAAGCAAGGACCCCTGGACCCCTAGACCTGCACCAGAGGCTCTGCTGCCCATCACCAGTGTGGATGCCCTGACAAGGCTCAGACATCCCCATTTTCTGTACTTGGCTCTTCCTGCATCAGCTCCTCAAGGTCTTGCTAAGGCAGAAGAGGGGCTGATGCTCATGAGGAGCCCCTGGATCCACTGGTTTCCTTGTGCAAGCATTGCCAGCAGCCTGTGACTCACTCCATGGTGCTGTTGATGAGTGTAGGAGCTCTGGTGCCGAAAGAAGAATGGATGTATCATCTGTTTCTCATCGCATTCTCTTCTTTTGAACTGTTGGAGCTAGTGCATTGAGAAATGTGCTCCCCTGATGCCCACACCATGACCACTGACCTGCCAGATCCTCCCCAAGCCATGCTTGGCACTCAGAGGGGCTGCACACCATTCCACTCCTTTTGTGCTGATACCAACCAACAGGACTAAGGTGAGGTAGGGCAACTGCAGGCAGAAGCTCACCCCTTGACTGCAGGACAAGCTGCACAGACATCAGCTGTCCTCGTCCTCCTAAAATTTATAATCTTTATAATCTAAGATTTAGACTCTTCAAAGCTTTATGCCTGTCTTTAACCTGTAGCACATGTATAGTCTCAGTGGGATTTCTCATCTGCTAAGAGTTAAGCATGTACATAAATCTTTGCAGGCTGGGGGCCTCAGGCATTCCCACGCACACATGCACACACATTCCTGTGCACACGCGTAATGGAACAAGCACCGCGCGCGGGGCTGTCTGTGTCGGTGCATGGAGGCATGCTGAGCCCTCGATGCTCATGCCAGCCTCCCAAGTGTTTCCTTCCCAAGCGTTTTGGATGCCACGGGGGTGTTGAACGTCTGACATCACCTTCAGCAGATTCCCTCTCTGTGTCTCTGGGAAGCAGGGGGAGGATGTCAGCGGGCAGCGATTGTGCCGGAGGTGGGCGCGAGCAGGGAGCAGTCATGCACGGTGCAGGCAGCATTTGGGTCAGAGTGGGAACGGAAGATAGCTCAGGAAAGCACTGGCATGCCAGGTACTTGGCATGCAAAGGGAAGCATGTTGAAGGCTGGCTGTGCAGCAAGTCTTCCCCTCGTCTCCTTGCCCCTGGACTGCCCCCTCACAGACGTGGCCCAACTGGTCTAGTGCAGCTCAAATGCTGTTGCGAACATTTGCTACCAGGTTCCATCGCATCGGTTTCCTTTTCCTCAGTGCAAGCTGGTCCAATGTGATCCAGAATTACATCAATGTAAGAAACCAGGCATGGACTGGTAGAACTGATAAAAACAGCTTGCCAGTCACAGTGCCTCCTTCAGCAAATGGTGTTTGTGGGGTGTTTTTTGTATTTAGCGGTACAGTATTTGCAGGGGTCTGGTCTGTGAGACTTCACTGCTTTAATTTCCATGCAGTGGTTTTGCCATCAAACAACAAAAGGACTACACTTCACATTTAGAAACATCCTTGTGAAACCCTTCTTCTTTTTGCCCACCTGTAATGTTGCTTTAAGTCAGATGATACAACCTTACGCGAAGCTCTTTCCATTTCATTTTTGCTATTTGCGAAGTGAATGCATGAAGCCTCTTTAATCTGGGGGTACAAACTCCAGGCAAAGTCATCAGGTGAGAAGCAGTCTTTTGTACATGCCTTGTGCTCTGCAGCGTTCACTTTGTTAAGGAGAAAACTGCATTCTGTTCCCTAACCCATCATCTGCCTGCTGCAGGAAGGGACGGCGTTAAGCAGCAGGCTCGGTGAAGCTGGCGATGTGCTGTGGGGCCGCGCTTGCCCCGCGCCGTGTGGCTGCCTGCGCCCGCAGTGGCTCGGGTCAAGTGCTATTTGTCAACGGCAGCCGTGGCCGCGGCCCCAGGCAAAGTGCTGATCACAGCACAGCACCCTCTGAACTGACCCGGGCTTTTAGCCTTTTCTGAGAAATAGTTACAGAAAGGTCAGCAAATGCTTTGTGACAAGATGCTAGCGCATCCCTAACCCGCTCCCTGCCTCACCCCACGCGCCAGGCGCACAGCAAACCAGGACCTCAGGTCCCTCGTGCTGATGTTTCTTCCTTTACATCATACAAACGCTGCTACGAGCCCCTGCAAAGGCAGGGACCTGTTTCTGTCCATAACGCCATCTGTTTCCAGAGGTTGCTTTTGCATCAGCCAAATTATTTTCCTTGTGCCCCCACAGCTTTGGGCTTGTCCTGTGTGAAGAAAAGCCCATCTTGCCATGCTCTGCTTGTCCTGGGCGCAGCCTCTGCTGCCCCAGTCCCCATCCCTGCTACGCCACCACCTCTGAGAGTCAAGAGTTGGGAGCTGTGGTTGGAAAGGAACAGGACCTGTTACTGCAAACTGCTGGCTAGGAGGAGGATGCTGCAGCAGGGTTACAAGCAGGGATGGCTTCGTGCACTGCACTGTGGCAGCACCAGCTGCCTTTTCCTGATGGCACCAGGTACCCGGGGCTCCAGAGCCAACTGCATTTGCCCATCCTATTGCCAGTGATTAATTCCATCAAAGATGCTTTTTCTGTGCTCACTACAACTGTGTCCCGTCAGCCTCAGGTACTGGGCACTTGCTGACCTGTCTGCTGGCTCTGTCTTTGCCTTCCTATCCCAGAGTCAGCAGGGTGAGCTGCTCGTCCTGGCAGCATCCCATTGCTGCCCATTGTGAGGCAGACAGACAGAGCAGCAGCAGGAACCAATTGTTCTAAACAGATTTACCAGCTAGAAAGTTCCTTGCAAGAAAAATAGAGCAGTGAGGGGCACATGGTCCCGAGGAAGAAACAGGCTTAACTCCCCTGAGCCCTCCCTGCCCTGACATGGCCCGGGTTTCTAAGCAGATCAGAGTAAAAACCTCCTGTAGCTGGGTAATTCCGCCTCTTTCCGATAAGCCGGTAACCCCATTAATAGAGAGTCTGGCATGGAGGGAGCTGTGCTGGGAAAGCGCTGCACCTCACCCTACACAGCAGATTAAAAAGGACTTAATCACAGAGCAGCCACAAAGTGCACTACATGGCATTATTCCTCTGAAATAAAATTTTATACACAGCCTATCTGAGAGCGGCACAAAATAAATACTTTTAAAATCTATGCTTACTGCAGGGTTGGGGTTTTTTTAATTTTATATTGGTGGCTGAGTTCTGCTCTTGCTCCAAAGGATTAGAGGGATAATTCCATTACAATTTAGTAACAAGATTAAAAGAGCCAGTTATCCATTTATGGGGGTCTATGGAAACGAGCAGTGGCTTCTGGAGGTCTCAGGCTCTGGGTAGGTGTATCACTCACATCACAGACACATCCAAATCAGGTTAAGGCATAGGCAGGACGTCCCCAAGGTGAAAAGGTCTCTGGGGCCACCTATCCTGGCTTTACCCTGAGAAGTACTGGGGATTCATAGGGCAAAAGGGTGCAGACGGGGCAACAGACCAGAGGAGAAAGGAAGGAGGAGCAGTAAGGAGTGCTCTAGAAATAGAACTGTTCAAGCAGCTTCCTCAGCGCCGAAGCACCGGTGCTGCAAATGTCAGTGCCAAGGACCTGCTTCACATAACCGCTGGCACCAGGGTCCCAAGGGCAGAGGGAGATGCAGCACTGACCCCTGGGGTAGCTTCTCCCAGGGCCAGAGTGCATCTCCAAGAGGAAAAGGGCAGCGGGATGCTGGGGTGGCTGTGATGGAGGTTGCTGGATCCCTTCAGCTCTGCAGAGCATGTGGGAAACACGTATCAGCCAGAGTCCTGGAGATTGCCGACCTCTGGTACGCCAGGATCCTGGCATCTTTCCTATCTCCACAGCTGGAAAAGGAATTTCTGACAGCTTCCACGGCTAATTTAGTTTCTTCCTATTTAGAAGCAAATCCCTAAATTCTTGAACATATTTTTTCTCTCTGTGATGTTCTGCTCTGATAAAGCCTTGGCTCTACAGGGCAGGAAAGCCTGAGGTCAGCAGTGGGAATTCCTGACTAGTGTTGAGTTATGCAGGATGCATGGTTTGTTTCTCATTCCTCCTGTCTCATATAGGTAGCAACAAGGAGAGAGCATAGTAATTATACATCTGAATATCAGCTTTATACTGATGATCTTTCATGCAGTTATTGGGGATATTTGAGCATTTGAGTTTCAGAAGTGCTTTTCAGGAGCATTACTAAATTTCCCTTGTGAGGATATTGGCTGAAAATGACCATGGCAGAAGATGCAAACACAGGGGATGTGGAGGAAGGGAGTTATTGAGCTGTTCTAATGAGCATGTCTGGGGAAGCATTTGCCCTGCAGACTGGAAATCCCACTGCCTGAAAGTCCATCCCCCCAAAATAATGTACCTGTCAGCTACATGTGTGGAACTAGCATGAAATACTCAGTGTTAGAAACTAGCCATCACCAGCATTGTTCTGTGTATCCTCTATACTGATTAACTGATTAATTGATATTTAATTGATTGCACTGTCAGAGCAGGACTTTAGCATGTGCTGATTGTCTTGCTGACTGTTACTAACAAGTCTGAAGAGCATTTAGTATAAATCCACAGGAACTATGCGTGCAAAAAGGTACAGAAACTGCTTTGGTGGCAACAAAGGCCTGAGTTCACGGAGCACGGTCAGCGAGCAATGCAATCATTCGCACACAGCAAGGTCCTTCTCCTTGCTTTTAAAGTAATTGTTTAGGGGAATTTAAATGTAGCTGCTTAGGTGGAGTAAGAAGTGTCCTTGGCTCCACTGCCCCAGCAAGGTGCTGTGCTCTGCTCTATGCTCAGGAAGCTACTCTCAAGTGTTCATGCCCTGATTTGTACCTTGAATATGTCCAAGTGCTGTCGCTGTCAGAGGGACTGGTGCAGACCCAGGGTCAATCCCCATGGCCTCTGGGAGAGGGGGCAGGTTTGGATGCAGGGGTGGGGAGAGGATGAGTAGTTCTCTGTGTGTGCATCACTTCTTTTGCTGTTTGTCAAGAGCTTCTTTAAAGGCCTCTCTTTCACTCTGCAGTTACAGCCTGTAGCAATCTGTCCTTTTCTCCTCAAACAAACCCTTTATAGCTTGTTCTTGGGAAATTTATGGGTTGTTGGGTGAAACATTAGGAAACATTACATCAAAAATGTAGAATGCTTTTCCCAGCCTGAACCAAGGTCTGTGGCAAGCACTGGCTGCTGAGATACGGCTCTGACAAGCCTTTTCTTCACAGAAACCAGGGCTCCCAAGTGATAACAGCCAGCACTGGGCTAGAGACTGGTTCCCCTGCATCCCCCTTCAGCCAGCGCCAGGGTGAGGACCTGGATTACCACACTGGACCTGTAAAAGTGCAGAATAAATACAACATGGACCACTCTCGGGTTTAGGTGCGCTGGTGCATGCCCCGGGGGAGCAAAGCCGCCAGGAGCGCAGCTCTGAAGGAAGTACGAGGCTCTGAAAGGACCCGGCTGGTTTGCAGAAGAGCCACCAGACGATTGAAACAGCGCCGTCGGGCTGGGTTCGTTTAGCGCCCGCTGGAATCGCTGACCTCTAGGGCTGGGAAGGACCGACTCCGCAAACGCACCGCTCCCAGAGGGGCCGCCCGGCCCTGGGCGCTGCCGGAGCCGCCGCAGCCGCGGCAGGAGCGCAGCGCCGAACCAATGCTACCCCCTGGTGACCGCAGCCG
Source organism: Pezoporus flaviventris (assembly GCF_033815535.1). Lineage (NCBI taxonomy): Eukaryota > Metazoa > Chordata > Aves > Psittaciformes > Psittacidae > Pezoporus > Pezoporus flaviventris. The sequence goes on from NW_026892645.1 coordinate 3,852,172, forward strand.
CCGCGCTGCTCCGCGCCGCTCCGCAGGCTCGCTCGCAGCCGGGGGGTGACCCGGCGCCCGTCGCAGAGCTCGAAGGGAAGCAGGCTTCGCTGTGCCCTGCCGCTCAAATCACGCACCCCGTTCCTCTGCGAGGAACTTGTGAACAAACTCCATAGGCACAGAGGAGCCCTTCATTCGGCAGGGCTTTTTTCTCGAGGAGGTTTACATGGCGTGGATGAGGGTGGCAAAGCAGCTTCTGCAACCAGGGTTTGGGTTTGGGTTTGGTTTAATCTCTTACACGTGAGAAGATGGATTGGAACTGGATGAGCTTTCAGGTCCTTTCTAGCCCAAACCATTCTCTGATTCTGTGGTGGATTTTGAGGATAGCGATTACAGGTGAGCAGGTGTAATAAATGCAATACATCCTGCAATGCATTTCCTTTTCAGTTGTGACATTTCATAGAACCATGGAATAGTTTGGGTTGGAACAGACCTTAAAGCTCATCCAGTCCCAACCCCTGCCACGGGCAGGGACCCCTTCCACTAGAGCAGCTTGCTCCAAGCCCCTGTGTCCAACCTGGCCTTGAACACTGCCAGGGATGGGGCAGCCACAGCTTCTCTGGGCACCCTGTGCCAGCACCTCAGCACCCTCACAGGGAAGAGCTTCTGCCTAAGAGCTCATCTCAATCTCCCCTCTTTCAGTTTAAAGCCATTTCCCCTCATTCTATCCTTACAGGCCCTTGTCAAAAGCCCCTCTCCAGGTTTCTTGTTGGCCCCTTTAGGCACTGGAGATGTGTGGGTACACATGCAGAGTAACACTAAGCAATGTCCCCATGGGCTTTTCCTTGCCATGACCAATGGGTTCACTGGAAGGACCAGTGTCCCACCAGCCCCCAGAGCAGCTGCAGTGTGTGTCCTTGTGCTTCATCCTCTGGTGGGGCAAAGGGAGAGACCGAGCTGGGATCCCTGTGGCTGCAGTGGGCAGCAGCAGGAGCACCCACAGGGACTGGCCAGGGGCACCTTGGGGTGCAGCAGGAGGGGGGCACAAGCCGCTGCACACACAGGGATTAGTGCTGGGGTATATCTAAGGCTGTGGCCAGGGAGAGGGGCTCCACCAGCCCCCTGCACCAGGACCCATCTGAGGAACTTCTTAGGAGAGTTAATGGGACTTCACCCATGTCTTCTCCTCAGCCGGGTCCGGGTGCGCCGTGCAGCCTGGATCTCACATCTCTCTGCGTTATACTGCTCACTCTTTGCATCTTGTTAATGAAAAGCATGGATGTAATTTCAATTAAAGATAATTACATATTTAAACTTAACATTAAATTCTGCACTAAAACAAAATTACATGAAATCTCAGTGTGCAGCCGTGCTGCAAGGCAGCATGCGAGGCGAGCGGAGGAAGGAAATGCTATTATGCAAAGCGAGCTGATCCTTTCCACATGTATCTGCTGCCTGTGTGATGCTTCTCTGTCCAGCAAGTTAAATCTAATCTGTTCACACATGCCACCTTCCAAGGTGATTCCTCTCACTGGGTTTTGCTGGGCAGCCATAACCATTGCTGTATTGTACCATAAGGACAGAAAAATCAAATACCCCGTGAGCAAGAATACCCATCTAGAATGGGGATGGGGTCAGACTTGCCATTCCCAGGAGCAGTTGCCACCTTGGCCAAGCAGCCAGGTCCTGGCGGCCTCTGGCCCCCATGGCAGGAAGCTGGAAGATGCTGCAGTTGGATAAACTCTAGCGTTAACCCAGGCCCAGGGTCCTGAGTAAAGCTGGGAGAGTGTTTTGAATTAGTGATTAAAAACACAGTTCTGGGACTGGTGCATTTTTCTGTGGAATCCAACAGATTTGTTGGCCTCAAAAGTGGTCTTCTGAAAATTGAAAACTTTTTTGATTATTCTTTAAATTTCCCCCCAAATCCCAAACATGAAATTCCATTCTTCCAAAAAGAAATGCTTTTATTTTCTATCCCCAAACACACTGAAAATTCCCAGTTTGAGGTGGCATAAACTGCTTTTCACTCTCTTTACTCCCTGTTCAACCATCAAATTAGAAAATAGCACAATTATTTGCCCAGGTCAATGGCTGGGCTCAAGCACCAATTTAGCACAGCTCAGGACCAGGGCAAGTCACTGCCAGCCACCCATCCATGATCTTTATTCCCCCTGTCCCACAGCCACATGCTGTGAGACCTTCACAGAGAGGAGCTGGCGCTCCCATGTTGGTGGCTCAGCTTGGAGGCCACATAGGGGTATTTGTATTCCAAGCTTTATATATTTCCTAAGAATAGATGGCCAGAGGATGAGTGGATTAAAGCCGTGCTAATTCTGACCGGGTTAAAGCCATGCTGAGACCTGGATTGCACTTGCCCTCATCCCTTCAGAGCAGTCTTGTGTTCAGCTCTGTCATGATACCCTGCTGCAGCAAACCCAAGACACTGCGGCACCATCAAACCTCTCCAGAGAGAGGCTTTTGTTTAATAAAACATGAAAATTATTCATTGTGTGATTTAATTTGATAGGAAATTCATGCTGCTCCTGTAATAATTATTATCATTATTGATTATTGCAGTGTAGCTGAGCAGCTGCAGCCAAGGGCCAGAGCCCCACTGTGCATGTTATGCCAGGGGACAGACTTCACCCTCACAGACACACTTCTTACACTTCTTAATCTCAGCTGGTGTTGAAATCATGGGTTTGTGCTGTGTGATGGTCAGGGCTGCCAGCAGGCTTCATAACCAGGCAGTACATTCAGAGGATGAGGAAATCAAGACATCAACTGAGCAGACGCGGTGCATTGAGGAACACTGAGCTGTGTCACACTGGCGTTGCTGTCATTAAGCTTCAGTGTGAACGTCACCTGCTCCTTCGCTCCTCTCCTCGGGCCGTGGCTGTTTTCCAGCCCTAGAAGATGCCTGTTGCTCAGTGCTCACCAGGAATGGAGATGCTGCTGGGATGGATGGATTGGCAGGATGGACACGGCAAGCAGCAGCACAGAGGGGCAGCACCACGGGCACTGCGCACGGCACAGCCGCTTCATTCCAGCACTGGGGTTTCTCCTCCTCCGTTAAATGATTGCAGTTATCAAGTGCTGACAAGTGGCATTAAAATTTATTAGCCAGCATAAAGTTTTATTTAAGGGATGGCTAGAGATTTAGTGGGCTCTGCGAGTCCTCACTTCGGCTGGCTGTGTCACCTTTAATAACTGCCTGCCTGCAGGGCATACAAGGATGGGGATGGCCCTGGGTGCCTCAGCTCCTGCTCCCCATCCCATCCATTGACCCCACGGCACAGGCACCCCTGTGGCTCATATCCCACTGCCACCAGCCTGGAAATGAAGGCCCTGCCACCAGCATGTGCCTGGCATCGGCGAGGGAGCTCCGGCAACACTTCCATTAATCAGTTTGGCACTCGTGAAATACACTACATGCGTGCTGGAGTTTAAATCCCGGGCTCACTAATGGTTTAGTACCCACTAAATCCCCCTTCATGTTATTTAACTTTTAAACCCAAGGAATATTCCAAATCAAAGAGGCTCTGTGTCATGCTTAGTCCATCTCAAAGAGCTTGGAATTAACATCCCTTCATGGCTCGACAGTGCCTGCCACACGGAGCCACTGCTTGGTCCTTATTAATATTTATGGCGGGGAGAGAAAGTTGCATAAATCTTGGTTGATACTTAATTAAACCCCACTTCTTTTGATTTCTTGTCTTTCAGCTTCACTTAGTGCGGACTGCACAGCCATTAGGTGCTCATCCCACAAAGAGCAGCCTGGCACACACAGTGGCACCCATGGGGCTAAATGGGATGTAGCGGCTGTGTCCCCACGCTTCATCATCCCCGCATGCCCCTGTGCCACCAGCTGCCCCTTGCTGCCCTGGCCTGTCCGGTGTGGGTGCAGGCTGGGGACTGCAGAGACCCCATAGGCCACCATGAGCTTTGGCTGGCAAAGCACAACTCATCTGCAGCCCCTTTGCTTTGGTTTATCTGCGCCTCGTGTCTGATCCCGCGCGCGATTCATAAGAAAGCAGTTAACACGCGGCTGACATATCTTTGATACGGCGATCATACCGAGGAAGCAGCTTGACCCCCGAAGGCTCCCGCGAACGCGGGATTGACACTTCACATTGACTTTGCTTCAGGCTTATCAACAAATCTCAGCCAGTTTTATTAAAGAGCTGCGTGTGGTGTGTGGGACGCGCCAGGCGCAGACAACTTCATCTAGCGGCGGCTCGCAGAGCAGCCAAGGGCTGGGCTCGTGCCTGTGCTCCCTTTGCTGGTGGATTTAACTTTACTAAAGCTCCTCGTGGGTCTTGGCAAAGGCTGGGAAGTGGTAGGAGCCCATAGCTGCTGCTGCCCAGCCCTCTAAACTGGTTTACTTGGATTAGGATCTGGTTTTTTAGCTCAGTTTGATGTGTATGTTGTGTACTGAGGGTTGGGCAGAGTCCCCCACAGTGAGAATCAGGGCAGAAAACAGCCAGCAGGATCCACTGCTCTGAGGCGTCATTTGGTAATTATGTCTCTTTTTTACTCATGCAAATTTGATCAATATTATTTATATATTCAAAGCCATTTATAAATAATATATACATTTATGCTAAGGTAATTGCCTCAACTAGATTATTTGTCCCAGTTTTTATTGTCTATCCAGATGCTGAATATTAAAAGTATGTTTTCTTGTATGCATTAGTAGCTCAGTGCTGGCTGTCTCATCACGGGAACAGCACTTCTGTGGGTTTGGTGGGAGGGGGAGAAGAAGGAGGATGGGTTTGATAAGGACAGGGAGGAAGGAAAGATGATGGGAAGCCAGAAGGGAGCTTGGAGCCGGTGTCCATCCCAACATGTCAGACCCATGATGACACTTTGTCTGGGTGCTACAGCTGCCCCAAGGCCCTTCCACATGGATGGGCTCCTGACAGAAGGGACAGGGCTTCAGGAGCGACTCTGGGAAGTGGTCCCAGTATCACACATCCCATCCCACCTCCCACCTCTTCACTTACCAAAACTTGACATCGCAATGAAAAAAGATTAGGAGCATTGACAGGCCTGCAAAGGTGACAGCTACAAAGAAATATGGAGCAATCACATTGTCAGAGTGCCTATTAGGAACCTAAAAAACCTCAGCTCTCCTGCACAAGCAAAAGTGATTTATTGCACAGTGCAGTTCGTGAACTCATCAGTGGTTTTGCATGGAGAAGAGATGGATTTTCTTTCAGATGTTTATGGTGTGAGTAGACTGTCCTAAAAGTTATTGTTTGGTTTTGTAAATCAGCAGTGTTTGTGAGGGTGAGCTGGCTCTGCAGCCAAAACACAGCCAAAGCTCAGCCCAAGGCCTCAGAAAGTGCCATGTATATCTAGGGTCATGTTTCTTGGGAATTCCCAGCACAGCCTCAATGAGCATTCATTCTGCCAGTGGTGCCAGCAACGGAGACAAGGGTGCTGCTCATATCTCCCCCAAAACCAAACTCTGCATCCTTTTCTGACCTGCTTCCATATCACGGTTCAGTCTCCCCATGCTCTGCCAGCCAGCGCAGTGGAGCAGTGGCTGCCCAGTGCTGGGTGCTGGGTGCTGTGACCAGCCCTGGCTCTTGACCTACCTGGTGCAAGAAAAGGTTTTAAAGATGTGGATGCAGGCTCAGCTTTCTGACAACCCTGTTCTTGTGTTAAGCATGTAAATGCTTCCTCTCCCGCGCGGGGTTACGCCTCGGATGCCCTGGGAACAGCTGTGGTTTATGTAGATTTTAAAGGTGAACTTTCATGCTCAGTGAAATTTTAAAAGCAGCTAATTTACACAGGAATCTATTTCTCGTGAGTGTCTATGTAGCTGTTTCTCTTCCTTAATGGCTTGTGACTGAAGAGCTGGGCTGTAAACAAGCAGCTCCAGTGCAGAGCAGCACTGCTGGACCACCCTGCGGGCAGAGGGCACATCAGGGTACCAGGGCCGGCTGACTGCTGAGTGCATCCACGCTGGGATAGGGCTGGTGTTGGGACACACTGATTGAGGTGAGGGCTGCTGGGCCATCGGCACTGGCTCAATAACAAAAGGCACTTCTTCATCCTCAGTGATCTGTAAGGGGCTGTATTAGCTGGGATATCCTGCTCTTCTGCTGGCAGAGGGAACATCCCAGCATCCCATATGCATCATCCCGGTGACTTGCCTACCTGCACAACCCCTGGAATAAGGGATCTAGGGGCTGACTTTGTGATTTAGTGCTCTTTATAGCAAAGAGTTCATAAAACCTCATGTCTTCAGTCAAGCTGCTCTGCTCCTCCATGCACTCCTTCTGGGGGATGTGCCTCCTGCCTTTGGGGGCTGCAGGAGGTGACCTCAGGCACATGTCCCCTCAATGGGGACCTGGCCACACGTCCTGCTAGAGCCCTGCCTTGAATCCATGGCCAGTGAGTCCCGGCATGTCAAAGTGTGGGCAGCAGTGTGTATCTATATGCCCTGCTCAGAAACCTCTGCATGCTCCAGTCCTGCTCCAGGGCCCTGGAGACCTGGTGAGGTTTGGCTGACCCAGACCCTGTGCCAGCATCCTGCTCATGCAGTACTGCTGGCTCACCCCATTCACTGGCCCCAGCAATGCCATTTAAACCCAAGCACAGTGCACGGGTCCCCAGGCCCTCTCCAGCCTTGACCCTTTAAAGACATTCTCTCTTTTTCCTTTAAAAACACAAACTTTAAATGGCTCTGAATAAAATAAAGGAGAATAACTGAACTGTGAAGGGTGATGATTGTATTTCTTTCACTTGTAAGAGAGACCTTTATAACTCTCTTGGGAGGAAAAAAACAATAATGGTCCTTCATGGATGAAGTGCTCTAAATATGGTGTATATTTTTTAAAATACCAGTTCTACAGTTATTGAAACAAATTATTGTTAAATGCATTTACAGCATAATAACTGCGCTAATTTGCTGATAAAAAGCATCCAGCGTTAAACCCCCCATACATTATTTTGTCATTAGCATTTGTTAGCTCCTCGTAGGTATTTTCAGACAGAAGGCTTTGTTCTGTATTTAGCACACGGGCCCCGCGCTCCTCGCTCTCCCCTCCCGGTGGGAATTGCTTGTGCGCAGAACTGCAGCTTTTTTTTTTCTTTTGATAAAACTTCATGTTTAAAAACGGAAAATTTATTTCATTTCATTAATGGGCGAGGGAGGGAGGGAGGAAGAGGAGGGAGGGAGGAGGGTGAGTGATTTAGTGAGCAGCGCATCACGTGCCGTGTCAGCACCAGCAACAGCCGTACCCGGGGGTGGGCACAGCCACTGAGGCAGGAGTGGGGCACAGACCCCACGGGGACAGCCTGGCCCACGGTGTCCTGCGGTTTGGCACTGCCACCATCCACATGCAGGAGCATCGTGTTGTGGTGGCATCAGGGGTCATGGCCAGCTCCCATCTGCCAAGCAAAGGGTAACCAGGGCTGACCCGGTGGACTCCCTGCCTGCAGTGTCTGTGGGGTGGGTGACGCAGTGACGCGGATGCTCTGGGGATGGGGAATGGCCATGCCCTGACAGCAGTCTGGGGGACAGGGGCAGGGTAGAGCTGCCTGTCCCAGAGCAGCCAGGCAGCATCCCGGGGCTTGGTCCCAGAGCCCATCCCATGGGCCTGGGGTGGTGAGTATGGGCCAGGGTGGTGGGCAGGGGATGGGTCAGTGGTGCAGGATGGGGGGGTAGGTGTGACATGGGGAAGCACCCAGAGGATGGAGCAGTGGGCAGGGGCTGGGTGAGACAGGCAGGGGATGTTGGTGTGGACAGGGGATGGTGGGATGGGCACATCCCGGCCTGGGAGCACCCGGCAGCCGCCGCCATCGGTCGGGGGTTTCTAGAGCCACCGTTGCCATAGCAACCCCTCTCCGATCATATCATCGCCAGGAAAAAAGCAGCTTTATTATCAACACAGATCTTCCCAAATTAACCCTCGCATGCCCGTGGGGTCCAGCCCCACCGCTTGCCCAGGCCGGTGCCATGGGGCTCATGCCCAGCTCTAGGGGCTGGGGTCCCTGTGGGCAGAGCGCCGGGACTACTGCGCTTCCAAAAGGTGCCTTCTCCCGTCACCCTGGGACATGGAAGCACCACGAGGCTCATTCCCCAGCACAAATATTCACTGCTGTCCATGTGGGCACCAAAACTTTAAGCCATCCATTTCACTGGCATCAATACAAGCGCCAGCAGCATGAGGTGCATGTCACCTGGAGTGCATGGTGCAGGGACAGCCGCAGGGTGACAGATGGACCAGGTGGAGGGAGGATCAGGATGCTCAGGCTCCGCTCCCAGCCCACTTTCCCCTCCTTGCTCCGTTTAAAGCAGGAGATATATATTTCCCCCCTGAAATATTACTGCTAATTCTCCGTACGGATGTTCCCTGACCCTTCCTGTGGCCTCCAGATACAGCTGTAACAGATAAATAATGATAATGAGCAGCAGGGAAGGAGTCAGAGCGTCAATGGCCGGCAGGGACCACGGGAGGAATGTGATGGAGGCGTTTGGAAGGGGCCTGGGGCCGGCGCTCTCCTGCACCCGCTTCACATCACCCCACTCTGCTTGCACAGGCAGCCCTGGGTAACGGATGGGCTGCAGATTGAAGGCCTTAGACAAATCAATTAAGACAGCTACTGTATATTGACTAATACCCGTAGCTATAAAAATATAATTGATTACCTGAAGAAGAGCAGAGGTAATGTACAGAACAGGCAGAAAACCTGTCTGAAGAGTGATCAATACTTACATTCAGGAAACTCACCCAGGAGTATAATTGGACAAAGCAGAATTTGGGCCAAACCGAGCACTGGGAAAATAATTTTGCTAACAACAAGCCATCAGGAAGCTCGCAGGACTGGCACCATCCATCCCAGGTGAGCTTACAGCCGCGCTCGCTGCAGTAATGCTTTTATTGTCATTCCTCCTGGTGAAGGATCTGAACCTTTGGGTTTCTGACCAGATTGAACACTCTGGCTGGACTGAGCATCCTCCCATTCGGGACAGCCCCAGGACTCCTCATGCCAGTTCCAGGGACATTTCCCAGCTGCTTCTGAGTCCTGGTAACGTTTCTGACTTCCAGGGATGCTCTGACCTGGACCGAGATGTTTGCTCCTTGCTCATCCGTGCGGGAAGTGCACTCTGAGATCAAGCCCAGTTTGCAGCAGAGCATCTGCCCACCACAGCCAGAACCCATGCATGGACCAAACACTGCCCTCACAGCTGAGCAGTGGGGTCTGTGCTGTAGGGCAGCTGTGGGGCACCCCCAGCACTGCCCACAGGTAAGGCAGGTCCTGCAGCCACAGCGCTGGCCCAGCCAAGTGCTCAAAGCCAGGAGCATCACAGAGGTGCAGGGAAAGCGTGTGCTGTGTGGGAAAGGGGGAAGCACCCTCTGGAAGCACCATCTGGGGGGTGTTTGTTGTCCATCCCTGGTGCCAGGCACACTCTGGCCAGACAGAGGACAGGGCAATTAGCAAGACACGCAGCGAGATTACAAAATGCAATGAAATACTTAAAATCTGCCCTCCAGACTAAAGTAAATCAGACATGACTTTGACAAGGTGAAACCAAAGTGATGAAACCAATCCATTGTGCTTGGGGAATCGATCTCCCCTGCAGGGAGTAGAGAGGCCATCGATTCACAGCCTCAGCAGTCAGGAATGTCAAGCTGCCTGATCTAAATTTCTATATGCATCACTCCAGATTAAATGATGGAGGAGCCTCCGTGTGCAGGCATCCACCTGCCCGGCTTCACTGAGTGCCACTGGCATGAACCTGATGGGTGCAGGAAACCTCAAGAGGTGACACGCAAGGCAGTGGTGGTGGCGATGGCAATGGTTATGGTGGTGGCAGTGCCTCCCTTAGCAGCAACAGGCACATGCTTGGCTCTTCTTGGACCTCCACGCTGCAGACCCCAAACACACAGCACTGAGCGGTGTGGGGATGCTGTGGTGAGTGCAGGGCACCCAACTGCATGCCCAAGCATGGGGAGGATGCCTGTGTTACAGCCTCGCTGTGAAACCTGGTGTAGTAATTAAGATTTAATTCTTTAAAATTAAATATTTATCTGGAAACATGATCTTTAGCTGTGAGAAGCCTGGGCCTCAATCAGCACAAGTGGGACTCGGGCAGAGAAGCAACCCCAGGCCAGGATGGGGGTCCAGCCCCATCGCGTGTGATACCGCACTGGTGGGGCCAATGCCATCGGCTGCTTTGTCACTGTCGGACCCAGTGAGGCCATTAGTTTTGTCAGTGTGAGCATAAAGAGCCGTCCCTGGGGAGAGATGGAAAAACTCGATCCAGCTCCCAGCAGCCCTGAGGGGGTTGTGTTTTACCATTTCTTTATGACTTACCAGCTGGAACACGAGCAGGCTTAGCCGTCGCGAGTGGCAGCAGCATTACTGCTTCCAGCTCCCACTGGGAGCCTGTGACAGAACATCAGGGACCGGCGCAGGAAGCTGAGAAGCCAGGGAACAGATTGAGGGAGGGAGGGAGGGAGGGAGGGAAGGTGGTGGCATTCCGTCATGCCAAATCCAAAGCACTTCTGGTGCATGCCTGGCCGGTCCCACACCTCCCTCCCTGGCACTGGGCAGGGCTGTGCCGTGTATCCCAGAGTGTGCTGGATGGGCAGTGAAGGAAAAGGAAGGCTTATTGGGAAAGCTCATCGCTTTGGCAGCACCCTGCAGCCACGTGGCTGCTCAGGGGGGTGTAACCAGTCCAGGTTTGAATCTCTTGAACTGCTCTTGGACTACCCCAAGAAGGGATGTCAAACTGCTCCCAGTATCCAGTTGGAATGGCTGCTTTCATGTAATGGGTGCGAATCTGCATGTAAATAAATCCTGGTCTCTGGATTCATAAAACCCCCAGAATTCCTCAGATTAAATATGGTTTTCCTCAACTTATTTTTCATCCACCAAAGGACTAAATTGCTCTTTTTCAACAGTTATGTCCCATGACGTACTTAACCATTTCAGTATAATAACTCAACAGTAATAGAGATGATGAGCTAATACCCGAAGCGGCTGTGACCTCTGTCCCTGCTGATAGCAGAGCTGCAGTCATCGCTAGACCTCCTCCACGTCACCAAACATCCTTTGCTTTATTTCTGCTGCTCTGACACACAGGTATGACACATCTCTGAGAACATCTGTGCATGAAGAGTTGCTCAGCTCCAGCCGGTCACCGTGTCCCAGGATGGTGCCACACCAGATCAGGGATAGTCTGATGGCTTTCCCTGGGGCTAAGCAGGGTTATGGGATGCTGTGGGGTTGAGCATCCATGGGGTCCCATGGGCTCAGCCCCTCAGGGCTCTGTAGAAGTGGACGGAGAGTTTGGGCTGGAAGGGACCTTAAAGCTCATCCCATTCCAACCTCTTGCCACAGGCAGGGACCCCTTCCACTAGAGCAGCTTGCTCCAAGCCCCTGTGTCCAACCTGGCCTTGAGCACTGCCAGGGATGGGGCAGCCACAGCCTCTCTGTGCACCCTGTGCCAGCGCCTCAGCACCCTTATAATAAAGAAGGGAACATCCTTTTTTTGTGCCCTTTTCCTGCAAAAAGCCAGGGTGGGATGGGGCAGTCAGGAGCCTGCAGGCAGCTGCCTGCAAGGGGGCTGTAAAGCCATTCACAGAGCCTGCAGCCCTTGGAGAGGAAGCCACAAGTGATGGACGGGGAAAGCAGGCCGGTATCAGTCAAATAATCCCTCTCATTAGTCTTGTGTAAAGCAGGAGATAAGGCAGTGAAAGGGACAGCTGCTCCTTGGGCTGTGCGGTGGGTGGGGGTTTCCTGCAGCAGATTTGTCAGTGCCAGAGGACTTTCCCATGGGAAGGGTGCTGGCAGCAGGCACAGGTACAGCTCCATTGGCAGCAGTGAGAGCCCAGGGCTCCCACCGCTCATCCATCTGCACCAGGGCACCCAGGACCCTGTGTTCGGCCCAAGGGAGCCCCGGGGAGAGACTCGGGCTGCCAGCGGGTGCTTGGAGTCCAGCCCCATAGGCAGTGCCTGTGCTGGCTCCTGCTTCTGATGCCCAGCAGCTCAAACACCCATGAGCTGAGAGTTGCTCCTGCCCAGCATCTCTGTGCTAACACCCGGCACTGCCTGGAGAGCATTGAAAACCCCACAAGCCAACCTGCCAACACTGGGCAAGGGTGAGCTGCAGTTAGAGGCTGCATTTGTTTAATGCAGGTATTTTATGTGTTCTTCCCATCTTTCTTAAAAGTGCTTTGAAAGAGACACCACCAAGCGAGGGTCGATGCTTACAGCACCTTCAGATGCAGATGCAGTACCCCGTGGTGATGCAGGCACATGGGCACATCCTTACACGTCCTGGCCACTTGCAAATGGCATCCTTGAAGATGTTCATGGTTTGATTTCAACATCCTTTAGAAGTTGGGCACAGCAGTGTCTGCAGCAGGGCACAAAGGGAAGCCACCCATGCAGCTTGAAACCCAAACAGACAGCATTAATACAGCTCTATTACAAATGTAAGGCTTATATAGTTAAAGTTACTGGTTTGATAACAGCCTCTACATTATTTGCTCCTTTTAACATCACAAAATCCATTTGCAGCTGTTTATAGCAGTTCTAAGCAAATCATACACTGACAAACACACCTGATACAAGGGAATAGTCTTGGTACATGGTAATTGTTTATGCAAAATAAACTGTCACTGACGCTGTTTGGCATTAGCGTACATCTATGCCGACAGTATTTAGTAATGTTCCATTTTCTGTATGAATTACTATATTTGCAATTAGGAGCTACAAAATACCACCCAGCACCCACAGCAGCTTCAGCTTCCCACTCTCTCCCATCACGAGATCTCTGTACTACATGAAAGCCAGTTTCCAAATTTCATGTTTGCAGTTACAGATTAAATAATATTTAACAGGATTACACTTGAAAGATTTGCTTCCAAGTAGCAAATGGATTCCCCATATTATTCTTTACTGTAAGTAGTTGTTGTTATATCTTATTCATCTGGAAAATAATTTCAAACAGCCATGAAAATAGCGGATTTCTCTCTGTTAAAATGATAGTCAGAGCCTGGGCTGCTGACATATAGTAACATGATTCACTTGGACAGTTACTGACTGCACATCCAATTCATTTCTTCTCTAGAGCACCAAGTTATTATCTGAAATGCACAAGGTGTCTGGGGGTAACATATGATCAGCCAGGGACGCTTTTGACGGCTTGAAGAGCAATCAATAAAAATTGTCTCCAGCAGTTTTGTAGAGTATGGAAGTTGGTGGTGAAATGAAGTGATGGAGATTAACTAGTGGAAGTCAATGCCCTGGTGCTGTGAACCCTGATTTTTAATTAAAGATCCAAAGCCGCTTTTCACTTGAATAGGGGTTTCCCCCCCTCCCTCCCCATTCCAAATTCGGAGCTGAAGGATAACTTCCCTCCACGCTGCGTGTGCACCATGAAATAGCTGCTGCTGCCCCTGCAGCCCGACAGGGCCGTTGTCATCAGATGCTGGCGCTGGCGTGGCTCAGCCCTGAGCAGCCCCGTTCCCTGCAGTGAGGGCGATGCTTTGCCGTGGTGGATGGACACAGTTGCTCACTCTTTGGAAAAGCATTTTAAGGATAATCTTGACAGTGATATTGACCAAATGAATATTGCTGCTCCCAGCTCCGCAACCCAGCTACACCTTTTATTGGCAGTTGCTAGCTCATCCACTGCAAAAAGGACCTGTAAGCTACTAGTCTTAGATGACAATCATTTAATTTAGGTCTTGTATTTATGAGTCTGCCTCTGCTCTCACTAAGGTTAATGCAAGATTTTCAATTAACATAAATAGTGTGGGACTGGGCTCTGTTCCCCCTGCAAAGAATGACACTTGGTTTGCCAATAAGCATCTTGTGCAAAGGCTGCTGGTCCTTTACTGCTTACGTGCACGGCAAGGGGGATGTTGTATCACTGGCAATGTCAGCAGAGGCACCACTGTGCTCCCAGGGACAACCCCAACCTGCCAGCCCCTGGGAAATCCATTTGCCACTTTAGCATTTCTTAGTGGAGTGGGTTTTAAAACACTCTGTTAATTTTGTTCCATTGAACACAGCACAAAGCTACATGGTTTTGATAGTGACATAGTAATAAACACTTAAGGACTTGTTTACAAAGAAATAGTTATTGTTTGTTAAATAGTTGTAATGGAAAACAGGGAAGCTCCCTGCTGGCGTTTGGTACAGTGCTGCTGTGGATGCAGGGTGGGCAGTCCCAAAGCAGCATGCTCTTTGCTTCTCATGTGCCAATTACTTAGGCACAGAAAAGGTTTTTGTAACAGCTCCAGTGCCCAAATACCAGATGATTGCATGCTTTAAAGCAAATCCTTCCTGCTGCCTATTCAAGTGTCTTTCCTATCAGTGCCATGTTTAATGTTTGGATTTCTGTGGATGGCATCTCTCAAGCTCGCCTGGTGAGGCTGTGCTTCTACAAACAATACATATCCATGTCAGCTCCTGCAACAGATGACACTTTAAATGCTCCCTTCCCAGCGGGGAGAGGACTAAGCCATCACCAGGAGAAGCCCCAAGCTCCAGCCCCTGCGAGCTGTGTCTGGTCCAGCAAAGATGTTTGCAGATGCTGTATAAAGTAGGCAGCAGCAGAGAAAAGGGGAATTGTGGTTTCAAGGTAGCAGCTTATGGAGGCACCAGGCAGACGGGGCCCATGTGCCACTCCTCTTGTGCCAAGGCCCTAATGGAGATGAAAAAGTCATTAAGAAATCTGCTGAAGGCAATCTCTTCTGGTTTCAGTGAAGAGGGAGCAGGAGCCCCGGCTGCCCTTGAGGACCATGAAGCCTGTGGGATTATTCTTCACCTCTCCCTTGCCCCACAACTGCTGCACCCTCAGGTTGATCCAGAGACATCAGGGGATGTTTTGCATTACAGCATCCAAACGTCCTCCTTACTGAAGAGGCAGATCATGCAGCTGCAGTGACTTCTCCACAGGATCACCCAAAATCAGGGGCTGGCCCTGGCCAGGCAGATAGTCCTGGATCCCTCACAGAGGAAATGCGGAGAAGAAATCAGTTTTGAAAATTAAATTAAAAGCAAGAAATCACTTTAGCCATGAGCCCAACGTAATCATCATCAGGGCCGCTTGCAGCAGCAGCAACCACAGGGACCAGCTCCTGTCTGAAACCACCCTGGTGCTGCTGCCCAAACCCACTGGAGCAGCAAACGTTCACATCCTCCCGGAGCGGTGGAGCAGCTCAGACACAAGGATGCTCCGGAGCAGGCAGGTCGGCTGCTGGCTCTGCCGATGGATTTACAGGCTCACGTGCCTGCAGCAATCCCGGTGCAGCCGTCGGAGCCCCGGCCCAGCCCTATGGCAGCACTGAGCCACGCAGCATTAACTCCCCATTTCACATGCTTACTGCGATCCACCAGTAAGGGCTGGCTGCATGGGCTTGAACTACCCCGCTTGGTTTAATAAGAAATGTATAAAAATAATAAAAATGGAAACTCATGGATATTATTTGTCAAGTGTGCGCCTAGCAACTCCCTGTTATTTCACATATCGTTCTAGTGGGAACATAAGTAAAACACATTAGCAGTAATTTAAAGTTGCTATGTGCATTGATTATTTATACCCTTACATAAAACTCCAGTCTCTCTGTGCAGCACACCAGCCTTGATAAACTGTGTATGTTAAATCACAATCTCCGAATATGTGGACAGAATCTCCAGGCGAATATTGTAGGGTTTTTTTAATATATATAGAGAAAGATAGATCCACTCTTTGGTAGTGACTTGTTTGGTTCAAGTGCATCTCTAAATCACACTATGCATATAAATAATAAATAAGGGAGGCTCATATCCTTAATATTATTCTCATGTCTTATTAAACTAATATTTCAAAAAACTTTTATTTTTCCTTTAGTTGCAGGTCACTGCTAAAGTTTAAAAAAAACCCCATATTACAATCCCGCTCTGATGCTTCACAGGAAGAATGCAAGAGTCCCTGCTAAAGCACAGGCATGAATGATTATTCTAATTGCCTGGAGATGCCTTCTGAGAGATGGAATAATTAAGTGGTGAGATGATTGAGACCTTCGGCACCTTTGTCTTTGTTCCCCCTCAGGTCCCCCACTCCTTCCAGGCATGGAGAAGAAAAGGACCGTTTTCTGAAAGCATGTTTTATTTTTCACTTCATCACCAGGAACATTTTATTTGATTTCTTGCCATGAAAATCTCTCACTGCATCTGGGCAATTCCTTACGGCCCTTTGTGCGCAGCTTTCCTTATGGATAGGGGAGCAGCACCGCTGACATGGCTCAGGGACCCGGGCACGCCGTGAGATGGGCTGTGTCTGCCCGTGCACACATGTGCATCCCATGTGCATTGCGTGTGCATTGCATGTGCATTGTAGCATACAGCACACTCTGCTCCCTGCACGGACACAGCGGGTGCCCTATGCTCAGCTCACTCTGCCCCTGTGAGCCATGTAAGGGCACAAGGGTGTTCAGCAGCTTTTGGGTGGCACATGCCTTCCTTGACTGCAGGTTCTTAATTGCTGATCTGTGAAGTCCCACACTGTGTTTGCACAGCACCACAGGGTTGGCAGTAACTGTGATGCTCTGGGTAAGCTGATGGCATCACTGAGGATGCTGAAATGGCAAATCTCCAGGCCAGGGCTCTCAAAGAGCCCCCAGAGCTGTGTGCGTATGGCAGCAGCGCGGGGCTATCACTGTGGGAATGGCTGGGAAGTGGCTGGGGTGGTTGGGCAGAGCGTGCCAGGAGCAGGAGTGAGAACACCTGCAGGACTCAGAAGGTGATTTCTTGGCTCAGGAGGCAGCTGGGGAGGCAGGCGATGGTGCTCAGCTGCAACCGAGCCGGCGGCAGCCACGGTGCGTGCTCGGGAGGTGATGCACGAGCACACCCACAGGGATGGGCACGGCGCTGCCAGTCAGAGCAGGAGTAAACACAATGCATCACAATTTACTGGGCATTAACATCCCCAGCACCTGCTGGAGCAGGGGGTAGTTTGGAGTGATGGTCCTCGGGGAGCTCGTGGAGGAGGAGTCTCACACTGGCTGTGGGTGAGTCGGATCTGGGGCTCAGTACAGTCTATGCTGGTTGTGGTTGTGCCAGTACTCAGGAAGGTTTCACAGTATAGCAGTGGGGTGCTGTTTTCCAGGTGTTGATGTCCCTATGGCAAGGGCAGGTTTGCAGGGAAAGGTAAAACACAGGGAAAGGTTAAGCTGAGGGAATGTATTTGGAAAGAATGCCACAGCTTTGAGGCACACAGGTGATGCTGCAGAGCAGGTACAGGATGGCTTGGCTCTCTCTGCAGGTACCCAGTGATGGGGTGAGACCAGTGATGGGTGGCACCTTAGGGTATCTCTGTGCTTCTCCCAATGGGGATCAATCTGCAGGGTGAGGAGGGCTCTGGCTGAGCTGTGGGGGATGCTCTGGCTGGGCAGCCTCCGTTGGGAAATGCCAGCCCATCAAAGCAAGATGTTTGGTAGGAACGTGTTGCCTTTGACAAAAATTTGTTTTGAAGGAAAAATTGGGGATGTGGGGGGAGGTTTTTCCTGATAAGGTCAAACATTCAGCTTCAACCTTTTCAGAGCAGGACATTTCAATTTTCCACTTCAGCCTCATGTTTCCTTTCAATTTTGTGCTGAAAATGTAAATAGAATGAAACTTTGGAATTAAAAGTTTAAATTTTCCTGAAGCAAGTCATTTTGCTGACCTGAAATTAGACATTTCACACAGTTCTGTTCAATGGAAGATTCCAGAACAGTCTCACCATTCAGGAATCTGCTCCTCTGCCAGCCCAGCTTTAGTCTCTTGGATGGTAAGGTCTGGCTTTCCATTTTGCACCGGCTTATTGCTTGGGAAAAGGGTCTCCTATTTCCCATTGGGGTTGCTATTTTTATTGTAATGTAAGTAACAACATTTACGCTACTATATGATACTATTATCTAGGGATGTATGAGCCCAGTTCAGATTGTGTTTGCATGACAGTAAACCTGGTAGGAGCTTCCAGAAGAGATGGATGCAGACCAGGGTAGTGCTTCAGCCTCGGCTGTCTGCAGCTTGTCAGAGTGATGGTACCGCAGTGCCGATTATGATTTGCATAACCTCTTAAAAGGAGGTTTGTTGAGTACCATCCCCCTGCTATAATTGCAGGGTATGGGATGCTGTCCCTGGAAAAGGACACATTAACTGCTCTGCCAGCATGCAGCAGCAGCGCAGCACGGGGTGCGCCAGCAGGGACCCCGATCGTACGTGATCAGTGGGTGCAGAAGGCGAGAGGACAATACATGGCTGGGCGCTATGGCCCATCCTGCAGTCGGGGCAGTCCCAAACCATGGTTTCTTCAGCAGTGCTGTTACCTGACAATCCCTCACATCACTTTGTTAAACTCTCTATGCTGACTCTGGTGGCATATTCCAGTGCTGTGGCTCCAGAGGGTAGGCATCACTGTAGGTAATTGCACCCATCATGTGTGTCTCCTGAATCAGAGTAGTGGTGCGGTGTCCCCATGGTCCTCAGGTTCTCTCCGCTGCTCACGACCATTCAATTGAAACTCTCTGTTCATTATGGAACCTTCAAAACTCAGTAAGTTTCTATTCTTAGCAGGGAGAGCTGATTCTGATGGTCCCAGGAGGAAAACCATTAACCCTGTCAATCTGAACAATTTAACTGCTGTGCTGCAGGACCACCATGCCCTGGGTTTTTCTCATCCCAGCCTCAGCTCCTCCTCATCCACTGAGCACTGTGGACCCCATTCCCAAAACCCACCCCTGTTGGGGTGTTCCAGCATCCTTCAGGTTGACAAGCAGAAGGAGCCCAAACACTGCTCCAATGTCTCTGACACACAGATCCTCTCCCAAGTCACAGACACATGGAGCAGATGAACACAGCTGCTCCGGTGTGTGAACAAACAGCAGCATCTGGCTGCCTGCTCCCCAAAACCCCATGGGCTGGTGGCCAAGGTGCCAAGCGCTCGGGTTCTGTTCCAAAGCAGTGCACAGTTCTGCACTGTGCATGTCTGGTTCATGGGGGAGGTGAGGCAGGAAGGAGGGTGCTGGTGGGAGCCCTGGGCTGTGCAGGGACCTCCATGGCCCAATCTCAGTGCAGAGGCTGCTGGAATATCAGCAGTTTGCATATGAAAAGGGTCTTACAGTTTTGTTCTATGTAATAACAAGTCGCTTCCCTGGCTGGGATCCCCAAGGGCACAGGAATCGCTACTCTTGATCCTCTGTGAGGTTTCACACCCATAAAACCCTGCTGCAGGGCAAGAGATGGACACTGCCCATAGCCCCTGCATGGGGAGCTGGGGGTCGCTCCACCGCACTGCTCGGACCCACTCACCTCATCCTTCTCCAGCACAGCCGCTTGGTCCGAATGGGATCACACATCTCAAGCACTAAGCGCTGCTGTTTCGGCTCCCCGGATGCTGTCCCCCTCCCCAGGCTGGCGCTGCTGTCGGCGCAGTGACATGAGAACAATACTTTATGTAAATAACTTCCAAGCGGAGTTACTCATTATTAATGCCGACAGTTCTGAAGGCGAAAGCAAACAGCGTTTGGCAGTGAGAACTTTTAATGAGAATGTCATTAAGGAATTCAGGCTGCGAACCACGGAGTGATTCCTGGTGCACCCGGCTGACTCCTCTGCCTTCCCGCTCCTTCCCTGTCCACTCAACACAAAAATGTCACTTGTTTTTATAACCCCAGAATCCAGGCGTGCTCTCTTGCCTTTTATTAACCAATTTATTAGCAGGACAAGAGCAGCCAGCTGGAGTTGGAGGGCAGCGCCCTATGAACCCTCTTTTTGCGAGCGCCCTAATTATTTATTGCTATCAAACATCAGCGTTTCTATAAATTAAACCTTCTCTACCCAATGCTGCCCCGTGGGTTTAAATCAGTACCACACATCTCACATAATACACGATTATTAATAAGCAACGGTTTGAGATCATTCTGCATAACATTACTCCTTAGTCTGGCGGGTACTAAGGCAAGGGGGACTAAGGGGGGAGAGGCAGAGCAAGCCCCAGCGTGGGGGACGTGCCATCCTAAAGGCACAGTTCCTTGGGAACAATTCCAATCCCAATTCCTTGGGACTGGAAATGGCCAGGGAACAGCACGTCTGGGCTATGGAACACAGCAGCACTCCACAATGCATTTTCCTCTTCAATTGGAACAGGTCTTAAACATTCACCATAAACAGGGAAAAAAACACCCCGATTTTAATTTAGAAGCATCTGAGCTGCCTTCTTGATAATATCAAATTGTTTCATTGTGTATAAAAATGTATTATCAAATACAACATGCTATATGTTATAATGCTAAATATTTAATATTATACGTCATTTTAAGCCGGAGTAATTCAAGTAAGAGCAGTGAGTGTGTTTGGGTTTTAATATTTTACCTTATCAAATCAAAATCTTCAACCAAATATAAAAAGGAAGAAAAAATTGTTTAATCTTTCTCCCATCAAAGGTGTCATCAAATCTGACATCCCCCCGAGGATTTCCATTTCAATGGAAATGCTTTCCTTGATGGAAAACTGCTCTCCTTAAAGAAAAGGAAAAGAAAACCCAAGTGTTGCTGCTGGGTTCAGCTTTAGGGGAGCTCTGGGGTGACCCAGCCCAGGATGTGGGGTGCACTGGGGTTTAACCACAACTTCTGTGCTGTTCTTTGCACTGAACACAGGTAGGTTTTACCTGCAGGGACAACAAACACGGGCAGGCAGAGCTCATGGGGGCCAGGATGAGATGGGACATCTTGGGATGCTCTGGGGGGACCCAGGGGTGGGGGAACCCCTGGTCTGACCCAGTGCTGGCAACAGGAACCTGTGTGTGCTCCTGCTTCTTCCTCCTGTGCTGCTGTTAGATTTAATAGTTCACATAATAAACATAAATAGCATTCCAGTGTCATTTCCGTTAGGATGTGGCTCAAATGCTGGTGATAGCAGAGGTTTGAGCTGTGCAGGTATTAGCCATAAGCACACAGTCATATTTCACCCTTTCTATTTGCTGCTGACTGCAACTTTCCCTGGCACGGGAATGGCCCTGGATTCCCTCCCTCCCTGCTGTGAATCATCCCAGGGTTTGCTTTGTCTCTCCTCGAAGAGCTGATTTTGGTTTTGCCTTTGCCCCTCATCTGGAGTGTTACAGAGATCAAAATGCAAAGCGTTCGAAGCAGTGATGCAGATGACCTCAGGAAAAGGAGAAATCCCCAAAGTTGGCTGCTTCTGCATTGCTAGAGCTGCAGTGCTGTGGGATGTGTTTCTGCTGATGCTTTTCTGGTGGTCCTCAAGAAGAAACACCTGATTTGCTCAACAAACCACCAGCCTGGCACAGGGCAGGCAGCTTCACGGCTTCCCCAGGTAGCTTTGTCAAATGATAACCGTCACAAGATGGATTTTCGTTAGGACTGGTCACAATTTTTAGGTGAAATTCATCTTGCCCAACCAGACACCCTTTTTGTCCCGTCTCTGGATGTCGCATCATCTACGGTTTAATGGGGGTCTTCGAGCTGAGACTTCTGCACACGGCAGGGAGGCGGGGGGATGCTTCCAAATGGTGCTGGGATAGGGTAGGGATCTGGGGGCATCGGGACAGGTCGGAGAGGGGGTCTGGGAAGGGTTTGAGGGCTCTGGGGGATCCTGGGGGGTGTCGGAGGGACCCCGGAGACCGCGGCCCCGCAGCATCGGCCCCGCAGCGCCGGCGGCGGCCCTCGACAGCACCCCCTGGTGGCCACTGCACGCCACACACGTGACAGGGTGACACGGGTCCCCGGCACCGCAATTCCGTGTTTCCCCCTTATTCCACCTCTTGCCTTTCCTCCTCCTCTTCCTCCACCGCTCCCCCGTCCTGTTCCCTCCGCTCTCCCATCGCTCAGGTTAATTATCGACTGGTTATTCCAAGGAGCTGCGCGCTCTGCCCAGCCACTGCCTGGGATGCTGCCGGCGTTTCCCTGTGCCCATCCTGTGAGTCCCATCTGCGGCAGGATGAGGCCGAAGAGGAAAGCGCCGCTTCGAAGCACGCAGAGATTCAGCCCCTTGAAGGAGCTGCGCAGTTTCTTCAAGGACATCTTATTTATTAGCATAAACACTCCATGCAAACAGAAATGGAGCCTCTACAGCTCTGCTACAAGAGTTGTTCTCTCCGGCACAACGCGCAGCATGATTAGTGTTTGGGAACAGCCCTGCATTCAGAGAGCAGCTGAAAAAAAACAACTTTTTCTTGTTAAAAATAATTATATCTTGTCAAGTTCGGTGGCATCTGCAAAATATCTGTTAATCTAAATTATATGATACTTCAAGAGCAGAGCTGGGAGCTGTACTGATGATGGGGTTTTTTTCCCCTCACAGAAGTGGAATTAACATGATCATACAGTCTGTGCTGCGCTCAGGAAGGAGCTGCAGGAGCTGAAGAGCTATAGGAGCTGCAGGATCTATAGGAACCAACCTGTCCTGAAGGTTGGCACCAGCCCTCGTGTGACACCTCTCTGAGCTCAAAGCCACATTCCCCCTCTTCAGCCCTGGCCAAAGCTCCATGGTTGTGGCCTTTGCAAGCCATGGGCCCAGCTGGAGCAGAGCATCCCCCTCCAAGCTGCCCCACAGCACCACAGCCCCTGCTGCTGACCCTGAAGCACTCTTTGCCTGAGGACCTCCCATTCCTGACAGCCTCAGGAGTTTAAATACATCTCTCTTTGAGTTTTACAGACCAAGTAAGCGTGGGCAATGGAAAAATGTATTCCGCCTCCTTTCTCCTGCGCAGCAAACCCCATTCTCTGCCTGGGACTTCTGGGCACTGCCTGTGCATCTGCTGGTGAGTGTCTAAGTAACAAGGAGGGCTCCAGACATGAGAAGAATCCTTCAGGGAGTCCCAGCTCTCTCCC